>NC_092346.1:36097585-36390085 GCF_963676685.1 Mytilus edulis | reverse complement strand
TGATAATGAACGCCATACTAATTTCCAAATTGTACACAAAAAACTAAAATTAAAATAATACAAGACTAACAAAGGCCAGAGGCTCCTGACTTGGAATACATCTTTTCTTGTTATACATTACTGTTGCATACAAGTATATATCTTATTTACTCTAATAATGTGCATGTTTACACATTTGACCATGTTATAATTCAACAAAAATGAGAAGAATCTGTTTTTAGTTAGATATATATTTATAGTTTTCTCAATTCATATAAATAATGGTTAGAAAAAAACATCAAACGGAACATAAATTATTTCAATATCTCGAATATACAGAATGACATTTTATAAACTGAACGTACACATAATGAATTATGGACATAAGGGAATACATACTAAGTGGCTTAATTGGAAATATTGAAGTCTTTGGTCAGTTTGAGACAAATAGCAGCTAAAAAACTTAAACAAAAATCTAACGTATTAACTACAATGACATAACTAATAAATACTTGATAATGTTCTGCAAAAATTCTGCATCATAAGATAATAGTTTTAACATTAAATCGCAAGAAGACATACCATTGGGCTTACCGTTTAAATATTTTTTTATATATGGAAAAAAGTAATAACAGAGACGAACTACTGAATTACAGAATTCATGATTAGTTAAGAAGTTTTTTCTTGATAGACGTTAGAGTAAATTAAAATGTTCTGATAAATCACATTAAGTGATGTTATGTTAACAAACTAAATTTTAAATCCTGCCAACATATATATGGTCATCTGTAACACAAATACAGTTACCGTAATAAGGGTAGGACTTTTTTTCCGAACCACAGCTATTCATGTCTTATTTAATGACGTTTTATTTCAAATATTGTCGATAGTATTCCGTTCTGATAGTAGTACTGCAACCAGAGCTCATTTTTTAAAACTTTAATGGTCCGGAACAACACACACCTAAATTATATATCGATGGAAAGAGGAAAACGTGTACAATAAGAAAAGTTGGGTCGTAAAAATCTAGAGTGGTCACAATTTTGTGAAATTGAGGTCAAAGGTCAGACCTAAAAATATCAATATTTCAACCACAAGAACAAAAAGGAGAAATATTCTGATATTTATTGAATAGAATGCTACAAAAACGATTCAATCATAAGCATGTGCTATAAAGGATGATAAAACGACAAATTTGACTACTTATATGAAGAGCTGCCATTACAAAATGGCGTTGATTTGGAACCTTCTGATTTTTTTCCATTTAAGACATAGCAAAAGAAGAAGTGGCCTTGACCTTTTCACATCCATAAACTTTCATATTGTGTATAGTATTTCACTATAGTATATTACAGAATTATTTTCTAAAGTATAAAACACCAGATTATCAAATTATTTCAATATTTTTTCTATCTTTGAAAAAAACAAAATTCAAGCGCTGAAATAGTGTTTTTAATTTTGCATCTTAAAGGTTGTGTATTTTGTGAAAATTAGTGTCTAGTTATAGATAAATACATATTGTGTATTTGCAAAGTCTGGACAGAGCAGTTATAACACAAAATATACTATAGTCACCCGAGGCGAATGCGAGGTTTAAAAAAAATTGAGTGTTAAACAAAGTCAGTTTGGTGCATGAACATTGTTTTAGTGGGATAATCCTGGTAAAAAAGTTAACTCATTAATTTTTTAAGGGAATGATGAAAAATTATACAATGCAATGCCAATTTTCTAATGTTGTAATTCAAAATCAGTCATGATCCTTATATAACTTTTACAAGCGACACACAATAGCTCAAGTATTAATAAAATAGGGACATGAATCAATCTCTTAGTCATCATATGCGGATTCAGTACGCGTATTAGCATTACAAGACACTTCCCTTTTTTATAAGAACAAGTTCGGCGCAGGACAGAGTTTGTTCAAAGCAAACACAGTTTTTTTTAGTACAAATGCTATCTGGAGCGTAAATACCGTCATGATTTGGTCAAACTCGTCAGATATAGTCTTACCTTTGCATAGGAAACACAAAAGAAATGTAAGTACAAAGTTTCGATCAATGGTTGTTCGTGACCCATATTCCAATATGCATATGCATGACGTATCTGCACTGCCAATCCCAAATGTAATGGGGCGAATGTTGCTACAGAAACGATTGATTTTGTAATAGTCATACATTTACGAATTTTTGTTATCTTTAGGGACAATATACGGTTCAGAAGCGCCTTTGTGTTATTTTTCATCGATTAACTTTCAAATGAACTTTTGAGCCTAGGCTCCGTGTTGAAGACCGGACCGTGACCTATAATGCTTTACTTTTATAAATTGTGACTTGGATGGTGTGTTGTATTATTGGCACTCATACCACATCTTCCTATATCTATTAACAAGCTATGCGGGCATCATTTCCATAGACTGAATACCAAAACGAGGACATAGCTCATAAGAGCACTGGTGGCAGGATGAAGTAATTGTTCTTCTTTTAATGTATCCTTGATATTTTCAGACACACCTTGGTGTAATTCTGAAAATCTTAATATAGACTTCAATTTTCCTGCAGCAGATATGGCATCCCCTAAATTGAGTTCAGAGCTAAACTTTATTATACATATCCCTTGGCCCCACTGTGTCTGAATTGTAAGGTGTCACAATATCTAGTTAGTTCTGGAGTTAGGCAGTTTGGTAATCATCAGAGACAATCTTGGGTAAAATTGATCGGTATATATATAGAGGATGTGCTACATGAAAAAGGCTTTTTCTTATGGAAGAACAAATCACATCACTAATCAATCGTTATTAATGAACTGACAGCAAGTTAAATTCTAATTTTTCAGTGACTGTTTTACTTAATTGCACAGGTGTTGACTTCAATAAGTACTTGGTTATGCATGGATAAATGATTACTGACATTAATAAGCACAACTTAAAAGACTGTCAACACGTTTAGAGGACTCAGTTTTGCGTAGTTTTCTGGTTTTTTTTAAAGGTTTTTCTTTTACACAAAACCCTGTTTTCATATCCAAACTACAAGGAAGAAACTGAGCACGAGATCGTATAAAAGTGTCAGGTTATGAGGATACATGTCGATCAATTTGATCACATATATGGATTTCTGTTGTTTCTAATTTAAAATTCCCCAAGGGTGACTGGGGAAACGAAATATGGTCACTTGGTCTTCCCCCGACCGGCAGTAAAACGAAGTTTGGCGTCCGTTTAGCTGTGCGGGGTGTATCAAGTTCGCAGTCACGTCCGGTCAGAATGGGGACGTTAAATCCGATGCCTCGTGTAAATGGAGTGTCACGTTCTTTGCATGTTAAAAACCTTTGCATCAACTCTTTCAGGGGTCCGTAGGTGGCATGTTGCAATGGAAAATTTCTGTCCCAATCCAATATCCCATCATTTTCCAGTGGCAGTCTAAATTTTCCCGATCATCATCCCGAATGGCCTCTATTATGACAAAACCTACCTATTGTTTTTATTGTTAGTTTGTTCTCGTCCTGGACATGCATGAAATATTTGACACTGGACTTTAAGCAACTAACAATCAATCAATCAATCTAATTTAAAGACGCACCAATTTTGCCTTCTGGTGCAAGTCTCATACCATCACTGATGATTCGACCACGGAAAGCAGAATATCAAGAGAAGTTAGTTTTAGCATCACCTTTCTCTGTCACACATCAAATCTCTGCGAAACTTCAATAGTACTTTTCCCCCGACCACTTGCATGCATATTAATTGCTCTGAGGTTAAACATTGACGTACAATGTATTTTCACACAATGTCAACTATAGTCATTATCCGGAAAAACCTCTTATCCGAAGGATTTGGTTAACTTTTATATAAAGTCAAAATTTTATTAACAAAAATATAACTTATTTACAGAAAATACACGAAAGAACTACTATATATATTCAAATCACTCAAAAATAGATAAACTTCTCCTACAAAATCTACATAATCACATCGAAACTATCAAATTGATTGTGAATGAAAAAATAAATGGTGGAGCTGATTGACGGATAGGAAATTTCCGTAATTAAAAAAGGTACAAATGATGTTTTCATTTTTGAGTTTTTGACAAAATTGTTTGGAATTTACCCAACAAAACTTGCATGCAGTATCGCAATAATATGTTTTGTCCTATCAAATGTCAAATACTGTTTTTGAATCATATGTTTTTTTCGTTTTCAAAGAAAAACGCGTTAAATATTTATCTAAAAAACAGCAAACTTTAAGTTTGAAAGTTTTACCTGGAGATGGTATTATATTTATGTCTTCGTCATTCCGATGATCCTTGATGATATGTGCATAGAAAATATTTACGAAAATAGCGGGAAATTTAACCAAAAAATATATTTTTGGATTTTAAAGTAACTACCCAAAACCGTAAATCGAGGGGTACCCCAATTAAAGGAATAAAATACAAAAATGTGACCATAGAAACTTTTTACGACCCGACGAAAATTAAAATATAGATATTATTCTATCATTTAAAATAATTTGCAGCCGTGTGTTATTCCGGACCATTTAACTCGTTAACTAAGCGTCTTTGTCGATGTCAGTTGCAGTACTATAGTGGTCATGGTGAAACCAAATATTAATCTCTTCAAAAAATATATTATGTTTCTTTTCTTTTCTTTGAAGGGTGATTCACCTTTACATCAAGCTGTGTGTAATGGACAAGTTGACATGGTGAATTATTTGGTTAGCTTAGGTGCAGACTTGTCATCTAGAAATGATAAGGTAAGCTCTTTATTTTATCACTATGCATACTTAACATTGCGACCAGATATGGGAAATATGTCACTAAGACATCAACCCGATCAAAGGGCATGCAACATACAAAGGTCACCAATGAGTCTTCAATGCACAAGAAAATCCTGTATCCGGCTGGTCCCTTAATAAAATTGTGCACTAGTTCAGTGAAAATGAACGTCACACTGAACTCCCAAATATATAATGAACTATAGTTAACAAAACATATAAGACTAAATAAACCAAGAGGCTGCTGACTTGTGACAGGCGCAATATTGTTGCAAGGTTAAACATGTTTTGTGACATCTAAACCCTCCCCCTATACATCTAGCCAATTTAGAATAGAGAAACTTAGTAATAAATCTTTTCTTGTTACACATTACGTAAAATAAAGAATGACAATTTAAAAATTGAACGTACAAATGACTAATTATGGATTTAAAGTAATAAATATTATGTAGCTTTATTGAAAATATTGAAGTCTTTGGTCAGTTGGAATCAAGAACCGGCTAGAAATAAATGAAATTGAACGTATTAACTACAATGGCATAATTGATAAATACTTGATAATGTTCTGCAAAAGTTTTGCATCATAAGATAACAGTATCTTGCTTAAAATTAATCAAAAAGAGAAATACTATTGCGCTACTTAAATATGTATTGGAAAAAAATCAATGACAGAGGCGAACTATCTAATCTTAGAATTCCAGATTAGTTCAGCAGTTTTTTTCGTGACTGGCATCAGAGCAAATTTAAATTTTCTGATCAGTCAGATTAAGTGGTGTTATATTTTAAAAGGTTAATTTTAATTCCTGCCAACAAATGTATGGTAAACTGTTACACAAATGCGGTCATCTAAATAAGGATAAGACTTTTCCGCACGACAGTTCAGTTATTTCCTGTCTTATCTGAAAAATAAAAATACTGAACTCCGAGGTAAATTCAAAACGGAAATCCCTAATCAAATTGCAAATTCAAATGATAAAACACATCAAACTAATGGACAAAAACTCTCATATTCCTGACTTGGAACAGGCATAAAATTTAACAACCACATTCGTTGCTTACTTATACATGTATTTTAAATCAACCCATAAAAAATTGAAATATCTGAAGTCCTGTGACTGCATTTACATCAAAGCAAGTGTAGGGTCGCGTCTTTGACGTCAGAATGTTAACGTCACACAGAAAGAAATATTAAATAAGTTTGACGTTCAAATTATTTTCAATGATTATATTGGGAATGGTGGTATACAGGATTGAAAATCAAAAGTTTTGTTACAACTTATTTTTGAAAAAGACCGATATTTAAAATTATCCATTAGTTCTTTGAATTTTTTTAAGAATCCACAAATGTTTAATACCACTACGCGAGTAAAATAATTTTGTCGTGCAAAGTATTTTTAAAATTATAATAGAACACTAACATAATGGCGAGATCTTTAAAAGTACAGAGCCAAGTCATATGTACCAAAGAAACACACAAGGTCACACGTACAAAACACACCAGCAAAAATAAAAGATAAGACAAACAACACATCGAAGGAATGTATAAGTACCGAACCATGTCAAATGGATATCACAGAAAACAGACCAAACAGTAAAAATAATATTATTTAAAATAGAACACAGACAAATAAAATAACAATATAACACGTTATTAAGATGATAAACCGATGCAGTGTTGTTTCAAACATTGTTGATAGTATTCTGTATTGATAGTAGTCATGGTGAAACCAAATATAAATCCTTCAAAAATGTATTATTTTTGTTGTTCTTTAAAGGGTGATACACCTTTACATCAAGCTGTATGTAATGGAAAAGTTGACATGGTGAAAATTTTAGTTAGTTTAGGTGCAGACTTGTCAGCCAGAAATGATAAGGTAAGGTCTTTATTTTATCAAAATGCATACTTGCATCTTTTCGTGTTACTCATTACTGTTGCATACTAGTTGTTATATCTTACTCTAACCATTTCATGTCTACGCATTTGACAAAGTTATAATTTAAATAAGTTGAGTAGAATCTTTATTTAGTCAGAATTATATGTAAAGTTTCCTGGGTCCATATTAATATTTCTTAGAAAAAGAAAAAAACGAAATATCATTTTTTTTTTAATATCTCGAAAAGACAGAATGACATTCTAACAAATGAACATAAAAATGACAAATTATGGATATGTTGTTGATCATATGTGTATTTGTACCACGACCGTATGGATACAGTCCTTAGATGGTGTTAACTTCCCCACTAATACCATACCATACAATTAAATCATACACGTTATACCTTTACTACATTATTTTTTTACATATTTAAAAAGACAAACTTTTATCTAGATATTGTAAATTAATGTATAAAACTTTAAAAAAGATCTTATCAATATTTTGCATAGTTTTAAACTTTGATAACCACACTTTATACACGTAACACAATAACACCATTCCCCATACACCATTACACTATCTCCTCATAGACCAATACACCATACACTGTTGTTGTTTTTTTAAGTTTACACCATCCAAGAGCTGTATCTACTCATATCATTGGGATAATTAACAAAAGTACTATTAATACTATGGTCACGTATGGTCCAAATACTAAAATGGTCCGGGTCAAATATAAAGTAATAAATATTAAGTAGTTTGATTGAAAATATTGAAGTTGGAGTCAAATACCAACGAGAAATATTCAAATCGAACGTATTAACTATAATGATATAATAAAAAATGAGTCATTAAGAAATTGTAGCTTGCGTAAAATGAAAAAAAGTCATACCATTGCGATGACAGTTTTTATTTTTATATATACATAGCTACCTGTGACATTATCTTATTCATGGTGGCCATAAAAATTACGTCCACCATGATGGCCCTGTTGCTTGATTATTACACAAGGTATTAATAAAAAAACTAGTCAAGGATAAAGGAAAATTATGACTGCATTGAAGTGTTAAAATTTTATAACTTACAGGTCAAGTGTATCAAAACAAGGGGTGCTCTCAGGTGCTCCGGAAGGGAAAGCAGATCCTGATCAACATGTGGCTCATGTTATAATAAATGCGGTAAATTGTCTAACTCAGTAGGTCACATTCATGAAAGGGAAGAGGATTGTAGTTACCACATAAGGAACATATCAGAACTCATATTAAAACGGTTATTCCATAACGGTCAACTAACTCATGATGGCGTCCGTAAAATTTACAAAGGAATGATTTCAACTTCACCATTTGCAACTCTTGGTTTAATAGCTTCCTTGTGAGCAGCAATCCTATATCAAGAAAATCATGGTAAGTATTACAAGCACGGGAATATCGTATCAATTGGGAGATATATACCCCGTATGCAGGTGCTGCTGGAATGTTGCTACAGAGAAATGGAAAGTTCACAATTGGAAAACTGAAATCATCTCTTTTGTCTTAAAGTTTTGTTTTCAACCGACCCTTTATCTCTAGTTCGATGGGTAGATGCGTTCAACATAGTCACCAAATTTTGAATTATTTAGTGAGAAAACATCATCTATATAGCGGAACGTAGAGTAAAAGGATGTTGCTAACTTCTTATCATTCTTCCTGTATGAGTTCAGCCTCATAATGATTAAGAAACAAGTCGGCCAGAAGAGGGGCACACTTTTTTCCCATTGGAATGCCGACAGTCTGTTGAAAAAAACGCGTCCTCCGAACGTAAGAAATATGTTGTCAATCAAGAAATCAAACATCTTGATCATGTCAGTTTCAGAGATTTTTTTGTTTAGATCAGAGTGATCCTTTACAAAGTAGTATTTATCCCTCACTAAGACAAGATTCTTGTATCTACGTTGGCCATTCTTATTTATAAAACAAAGCAATACCAACTCCTTCAATTTGTCTTTTAGTTTGGAATGTGGAATACTTGTGTAATGTGTAGAAAAGTCAAATGTTTTAATACTATTGCAAGATGAAAGAGAGTTAGATTGTATGTACTCTAAAAGATCTTTGGATTTTTTTAGTATTCAAATCTGATTCACGCCACCTCTAGAATAGGCATTTTCACAATAACTATAAAGCCCGTCTTTGATTGCTGATAAAATAGATTTTGATAATTTAGAAAGAAGTTTCGTGGAGCACTTAGAAGACCCATCAATATTCCATTGTTTGGAAGGAGCCAATATTCTTAACATATTCCATTTTATAGAGGTTTAGCATTCTTTTAATTTTGGTTCTTGGGTAAGAGACATTATTATGAGAAGGTAAACAGTGTTCAAACAGATTATCTCTAAGTTGTTTTGTTAAATTTACAATCAAGGAGGAAAAAGTGTTCTTCATCGTCCAGCAAGTGGAATAACTTACATATTGTATCCCTTCTAGCAATTTTATAATATCCACTATTTTCTATTTCTAAATTATGACCACTTACTTAGTGAAGCATTTGAGTTTACAAGTTTTTATTCTATTTTCAAATATATTCTTATATATTTTATAAATTAATTTTAGAACTAGGGCTTTAAAGAGTCTAATTCGTTCAAGTCCCTGGAATTATCAACTTTATCTAAAAGACCTGCGTTGAGTGAATAAACTCATTATAGATGCAAGGACTAAAATTTACAAAATTTAAAAAGGTTCGCAAAATATCTTTTAGCTATAAAAATTCTTGGCAAATGTATACCAAGAATATGTATCATGCAATTTTAGCAGTTTTGACATGTTATACACAGGACAAAACGTGATTTGATTAAAGGACCATAAAAATGTTTTATTTTTACTTTTTTATTTTTTTTACTGACAAATTTTGACTGTTAATTGACTGAAATTTTCCAAACTGAAGATAGTATATTTGTTTTGAAAAGCATTTCTTTCTTTGAATAATTTCTTTTTGTAAGAATTACTCTATTGTGAGATACAAGAAAATTTCAATTATGATTAGCATTTTTAATGAGCATTTATTCAAAACTAAAAATAAATAGGTGATCGATTGAAAAAGTATAGTCTGTTCAATGATTTCTCATGCAGGACTGGATTTAGCTCCTGATTTAAAATTTGACAAAAAGAAAGATAAACCAAAATATTTTTTTTCTTAAACATGTAATGATATTTATAGTTTTCTGAATAATAATAGATTGTACAACTAATATTAAACTTTATTAACATTTTTTTTTGTAAAAGGATTGATATTAATCATTTTATTTTGTTAAAAAAAACAGCCTTGAATTTATTTGCTTCGTTCAACATATCATTTGCATGATTATACATGAAAGTTATAATTGATAATAATGCATTTAATAATGAAAGTGAACAATTAAATACAATGTTCATCATGTACAATAACTTTTTCATTACTGAAATAATTATTATCTAAAGGATTTTTTTGTTTTTTTAAATGCTGTTCAAAAGAGGGACGAAAGATATCAAAGGGACAGTCAAACTCATAAATCTAAAACAAACTGACAACGCCATGGCTAAAAATGAAAAAGACAAACAGAAAAACAATAGTACACATGACAAAAACATAGAAAACTAAAGAATAAACAACACGAACCCAACCAAAAACTAGGGGTGATCTCAGGTGCTCCGGAAGGGTAAGCAGATCCTGCTCCACATGCTGCACCCGTCGTGTTGCTTATGTGATAACAAATCAGGTAAATAGTCTAATTCGGTAGGTCACATTCAGGAAAGGGAAGGGGATTGTAGTTACGACGTAAGGAACATATCCGATATCATTTGTGATACGGTTATTCCATAACGGTCAACCAACTCGTGATGACGTCCGTAAAATTTACGAAGGGATGATTTCAACTTCACCATTTGGAACTCTTGGTTTAATAGCTTCCTTGTGAGCAGCAACCCTCTATCAAGAAAATCATGAAAAACTTATCTTTGATTTTGTTGTCATTTCTGATTAAGATTCTTAACCAAGAAGAGTTCAAAGAATATGAAACAAAAACAAAAAAGAAAAATATACAAAACTGAATTAACAAATAAAAAATCTTTTTTTTTATATTGAAAGACAGAAAAATCAACAGATGAAATAAATTAACAAAGACTAAAACAAATTTATTCTACATTTAAAAAAAAGGGAAATGTCAATTTTAGGAGAAATCTGATTTACCTGTACAGGTAAATTTTAATGAAACATACAAGATGAAAATGTCATTCCTGATTGTTTTCAACAGGTAACATAATTAGATAAAACATCAACTTATGACCCCAATAAATGACCAATATCTCAAGATTGAATACCCAATAAATGGCCACCATTAGATGTTGTCACAGGTTGTACTGTACTGTACACAGGGGAACTATTGAATTTAAAAATTTCGATTAGTTTAGCAGTTTTTTCTCCACTTGCAAAATTTCCTGATAGGTCACACTAAGTGATGTTATGATTGACAAACTTAATTTTAAATCATGCCAACATATCTATTATCATCTGTTACACAATTACGGTCAACTAATGAACGATAATAAAATTGAGAATGGAAATGGGGAATGTGACAACAACCGACCATAGAGCAAACAACAGCAGAAGGTAACCAACAGGTCTTCAATGCAACGAGAAATTCCCGCACCCGGAGGCGTCCTTCAGCTGGCCTCAAACAAATATATACTAGTTCAGTGATAATGAACGCCATACTAAACTCCAAATTGTACACAAGAAACTAAAATTTAAAATAATACAAGACTAACAAAGGCCAGAGGCTCCTGACTTGGGAAAGGCGCAAAAATGCGGCAGGGTTAAACATGTTTGTGAGATCGCAACTCTCCCCCTATACATCTAGCCAATGCAGAAAAGTAAACGCATAACAATACGCACATTAAAATTCAGTTCAAGAGAAGTCCGAGTCTGATGTCAGAAGATGTAACCAAAGAAAATAAACAAAATGAAAATAATACATAAATAACATCAGACTACTACCAGTTAACTGACATGCCAGCTCCAGACTTCAATTAAACTGATTGAAAAATTATGTCTTCATCATATGAATATCAGGCACAATCCCCCCCGTGAGGGGTTAATATCATACCATCATAACATATATGAGAAGAACATAACCCGTGTTATGCCAACAACTGGTTTATTAATAATAAATGTGTTTAGTTCCGATGCAAAGACCCTAGAAGTGAATCAATATTAACGCCAAAATATGCAATCTTTATTGACCTGACAACAGTATCGTAACTATTTCCCTTCTTAATAAGTCTATTTAAAGGTTTTGTTAGCTTTTGAGGTGAATAATGACATTTTTGTGCTTCATAAAGAATATTTCCATAAAATATTGGATGTGAAATACCTGAACGTATAAGAAGTCTGCACGTTGAACTATATTTCCGAATGATGTCCTTATACCGATGATAAAATTTAGTAAATGTTTTGACTAGTTTGTGATATCGAAAACCCTGGTGTAATAATTTTTTAGTAATACATAAATTTCTCTCGTTAAAATCTAAAACTTGCTACAAACACGAGCGAATCGTATAAGTTGAGATATTAAACACCGTAAGATGGTGACAAGGGAACGTCACCATCTTAAAATGGATAATTAACGATAGGAAATGAGAAATCATCTCTTTTATCATACATTTTAGTATTTAGCTTTCCGTTAATGATATACATATATATCAAGATCGAGGAAAGGGCAGTGGTCATTGTTAGTATTAGCTTATTTAAAGTAAGTTCAACAGGATAAATTTCTTTAGTATACATACTGAAGTCGTCATTATTGAGAGCCAAAATATCATCCAAATATCTAAAAGTATTATTAAATTTGTGTATCAGAGGTTGTTTCGATGGGTTTTTGCTGATTTTTGTCATAAATTGTAACCCATAGCAATACAAAAACAGGTCCGCAATAAGTGGTGCACAGTTAGTCCCCATTGGAATTCCGATAACCTGACGTTATACGGAATCTCCAAAGCGAACAAAAATGTTATCTAGTAAATATTCAAGGGCAAATATAGTATCAAAGCATGTCCAATTGACATAGTTTATTGGTGTATTGCTACTAAAAATGACCTAAAAGAGTTTGAACATATATATTCACATTCGGACTTTTTAAATGCCCATTTAATTAGGTGTGTGAATTTTTTCTTAATGAGAACGTGAGGCAATGTGGTATATAGGGTAGAAAAATCTAAACTTTGAACAGATTCAAAATCCAATATAAGCATGCAATTTATCAAGTACTTCCAACAAGTTTTTGACACTCCAAAAGTAATTAATTCCACTATTTTCGAAGGCCTTATTTGAACAATTTATTATGAGGTTTTTGGTTGTACCAAGTGTACTGGTAAGAAGAATAGATAATTTAGTAGTGGAAAAATGGCTTGAAGACGAAATAAATCTATTTTTGTAAGGTGTGTTGTGTAGTTTCGGAAGCCAATACATAGTTGGGGCTTTCATTGTTTTGGTTCTGCTTGTAAAGCGGTAGCTGAAAGTTTATGTTTGTTACAGATGTTGTTTTCTGAAAATGGAGTCTGAAAATTGGAATGTTGGTGTATTGGTGATTTCTTTTTGTAGAACTTCAATGTAAAATGTGCGTCAAACAATTATAATATTGTTAGCAGCTTTATCGACCGGGACAAAAACAAATTCCTTGGCTAGTTCTTTTAGTTTATGTTTGATACGAGAAATAGGTTTATTGTGGTTATTGTTAAGAGTAAAATGTTCTTTAAAATGTTGAATACGTATATCAACAATGTTCATTACTGAATTAAAAAAAGAGTCCAAAGATTTTTTTGTCAGCTTTTTCCCGTTTTATCCATTTCAAACAGTAAGTACGGAGTGAGTCGTTGATGATACCACGACACTCATTCCAATTAATAATTGACGGGGGACGATATTTAGGTCCTTCACTGAGGAATGATTTTAACTCTCGGTCTTGAACGATGTTAAGATCTCCTGTTATAACATGGGAAATGGGTCCATAAATGTATTCGGAATTACTGCAATTACATGAAGTAGGTGTATTTTCACTGATATTAACATCTTTACACAATTGGCTATAATTAAACACAAAGTTCCGACTAGATTTCTTGTAAATATAACAAATAAGGGGGAGCTCAGATAAGACTTTTTTCCGAACCAACGTTCAGCTATTTCATGTCCTATCTGATGCAGTTTAAATTTGAGTATTGATATTTTTTACGTTCTCATAGTGGTCATGATAAAACCAAATATGAATATTTTCAAAAATATATTATGTTTTGTATTTCTGTAAAGGATGATTCACCTTTATCTCAAGCTGCGTGTAATGGAAAAGTTGACATGGTGACACATTTGGTTAGTTTAGGTGCAGACTTATCAGCTAGACATGATAAGATAAGCTCAATATGCATACTTAAAATAGAGAACGGAAACGGAACATGTCAAAGAGACAACAACTCGACCAAAGACAACAGCCGAAGGCCACCAATGATTATTCAATGCAGCAAGAAAATACCGCACCCGGAGGTGGTCCTCAGCTGATCCCTAAATAAAAAATCAGTGGAAATAGACGTCACACTAAGTTCGGCTTTATAACTATTTTGATCTGAGCGTCACTGATGAGTCTTATGTAGACGAAACACACGTCTGGCGCATTAAAGTATTATCCTGATACTTTTGATAACAATAAACTCCCAAATACATAAATGAACTTTAGTTAAAAAACATACAAGACTAACAAAGACTAGAGGTTCCTGACTTTAGACAGGCGCAAAAATGCGGCAGGGTTAAAGATGTTTTGTGACATATCAACCCTCCCCCTATACATCTAGTCAATTTAGAATAGAGAAACATAGCAGGAAATCTTTTTGTGTTACATATTACTGTTGCATACAAGTGGTTATATCTTATTTAATCTTATAATTTGTCTACACATTTGACCATGATGAATATCATCTTTATTTAGTTAGAATTATATTTATAGTTTCCTCGTTTGCTATAAATATTGCTCAGTAAAAACAAATTAGCGAAATATAAATCCTTTGAATATCTCGAAAATACAGAATGACATTTTAAACATTGAACGTACAGATGAAAAATTATGGATAAAAAGTAATAAATATTTAGTTGCTTTATTCGAAATATTGAAGGCTCTGAAATTGGCCACTTATAATCAAATACCAGATAAAAATGATAGAATTTAACGTATTAACAACAATTCCAGATTAGTTTAGCAGTTTTTTTCTTGACTGGCAATAGAGCAAATTTAAATTTTCTGATCAGTCAGATTAAGTGGTGTTATATTTCAAAAAGATAATTTTAATTCCTGCCAACAAATGTATGTCAACTGTTACACAAATGCGGTCATTTAAATAAGGATAAGACTTTGTTCCGCACGACAGTTCAGTTATTATTACTCCGAGGAAAATTCAAAGCGGAAATCCCTAATCAAATGGCAAAATCAAATGATAAAACACATCAAACGAATGGAAACTAACTGTCATATTACTAACTTAATATAGGCATTTTCAAATGCAGAATTTAGTGGCTTGAACCTGGTTTTATAGCGCTAAACCTCTCACTTGTATGACAATCGCATCAATTCAATATTATTTACAACGATGCGTGAACAAAACTGGCATGATACGTAAAATGGTCAAAATAGGGGCATGGCAGTAATCACTGGGTCACAATCTCAATTAGAACAAAAACAAAAAAATATTTAACAAAGAAGCACAAAAAGCATCTATCAAATTTAACAACCACATTCAATGCTTACTTATATATGTATTTCAAATCAACCCAAAAGAATTGAAATATATGAAGTCCTGTGACTGCATTCACATCAACTCTAGTGCAGCGTCGAGTCTTTGACGTCAGAATGTAAACGTCACACAGGAAGAAATATAAAATAATATTATCGTTCAAATTATTTTTAATAATATAATTTCGCATTGGGAATGGTGGTATATAGGTTTGAAAAATCAAAACTTTTGTTAGAACTTATTTCAGAAAAAGACCGAGATTAAGAATTATCCATTAGTTCTTTAGAATATTTAAGAATCCAAATATGTTTAATACCACTACGCGAGTAAAATTGTTTTGTCGTTCAAATTATTTTCAAAGTTATAATAGAAAAATAACATAATGACATAATAATAGAACGATAACATAATGGTGGGATCTTTAAAAGTACAGAGACAAGTCATATGTACCAATGAAATACAAAAAAATCACAAGTACAAAACACATAAGCAAAAGATAAATGATAATACAAACAACACATTGACCGGATGTTTAAGTACCGAGCCACGTCAAATCGATATCACAGTAAACAGACAAAACAGTAAAAGTAATATTATTAATAAAACACAGACAAATAAAAGAACAATATAACACGTTATTAAGATGATAAACTGATGCAGAGTTAGTTCAAATATTGTTGATAGTATTCCGTTCTGATAGTGGTCATGGTGAAACAAAAAATAATCCTTCAAAAATGAATTATTTTTATTGTTCTTTAAAGGGTGATACACCTTTACATCAAGCTGAGTGTAATGGAAAAGTTGACATGGTGAAACTTTTGGCTAGCTTAGGTGCAGACTTGTCCGCTAGAAATGATAAGGTAAAGTCTTTATTTTATCAATATGCATACTAAGACATATGAAGATGTTGTGTGAGTGTCAATTAGACAACTCTCCATCCAAATAAAAATTTATAAATGTTAACCATTATAGGTCAATGTAAGGCCTTCAACACGGAGCCTTGGCTCACACCGAACAAAAAGCTATAAAGGGCCGCAAAATTACTAGTGTAAAACCATTCACACGGGAAAACTTGCATCTTTTTGTGCTACTCATTACTGTTGTATACTAGCTGTTATATCTTACTCTTAAATGTTCAATTCTACGAATTTGACAAAGTGATAATTCAATTAATTTGAGCAGCATCTTTATTTAGTTATAATTATATTTATAGTTTCCGCGGTTCATATTGCTTGGGAAAAATATCATTAAACGAAATATAAATTATTTGAATATCTCGAAAATACAAACCGACATTTTACAGATTTAACTGAAAAATGACAAATCATGGATATGTTGTTGACCATATGAGTATTTGAACCATGACCGTATGGGTACAGTTCATGGATGGTAAACTTCCAACTAACACTGTACACCATTACACCATACATTTTACACGTTTGCACTATACAGCTGACACATTCTATCTACACCATCCGAAATTACCCATAGTGCAATTTAATTTCAGAGAAAGTGTGTGACTACTAATTAATGTATTTATTTGAAAAAAAAACTTTGATCACAGTATTGTAAAATAATGTATAAAATCGAAAATCAGATCTTATAAATATTTTGCATAGTTTTAAACTTTGACAACCACACTTTATATACATGTTACAAAATAACACCACCCTTACACCATGCACTTTCTACCATTGCACCATATAACCATACACCATTACACCATACACTGTTGTTTTTTTTGGAAGTTTACACCATCAAAGGGTTGTTTCTACTCATATGATTGAGGTAATTAATAAGTGTACTATTAATACTTAACTGTTGTGTGTCGTGACCATACGCCAATGTCTAAATACTCAAATGGTCCGGAACAGATATAAAGTAATACATATAAAGTAGCTTTATTGCAAATGTTAGAGCCTTTTGTCAGTTAGAGATACATGTAAATGCGTGTACCGACGAGAAATAATAAACTGCACGTATTTACTACTATAACATTACAAAAAAATAAATTGATAATATTCTGTAAAATTTCTGAAACATGAAGAAATAATTGCGCTTACAGTTTATTATTTTTTTTTCAATAAATATGACAGAGGCAACTATTGAATTCAAGAAATCCGATTATTTTATCATTTTTTTTTCACTGGCATCAGAGCAAGTTTAAATTTTTGTGATAAGTCACACTAAGTTATGTTATAGTTGACAAATTAATTTTTAATCATGTCAACATATCTATTGTCATCTGTTACACAACAACGGTCATCTAAGCATGATAAATAAGAGTAAGACTTTTCAGAACCACTGTTCCGCTACTTCATGTCCCATCTTATGCCGTTTAATTTCAAATATTGTTGATAGTATTCCGATCTGATAGTGGTCATGGTGAACCCAAATATGAATCCTTCAAAACTGTATTATTTTGTTGTTCTTTAAAGGGTGATACACCTTTACATCAAGCTGTGTGTAAAGGACGAGCTGACATGGTGAAACTTTTGGTTAGTTTAGGTGCAGACTTGTCAGCTAGAAATGACAAGGTAAGCACTTTGGTATCACTATGCATACTTACTTCTTTTTTATGTTTCACAACATTGTTCCAGCCTAGTGATTATATCTTACTCTTATAATTATAAAGTCTTCACATTTGAAAAAGTCGTAATTCAAAAATGATGAGTAACATCTTGATTTAGTTAGAATTATTATTGCTTATTGAAAATATTTAAAGGTTCAGCTCAGACAGTTGGTGTGTATATATTTAGTTCCTTAATTGTAGTTAAAATATGTTATGTATGTTGTCAGGCTGCTTTTCAGAAAGTAGTTGTATAATTTTCTTACAATGTATCAAAATGACAGAGGGGTGAATTGTTTCTAATATTACAATATAAAAATATTTACCAAACCACGTAAAATATTAGTTCAAGTAGAAGTGGTTTATATGAAGCAAAGATAAAAGTAGATGTGTTTTGTGTGAGTTCTGTAGCGAATATTTTATGCACATTTTGGACGAGAACAAGTTGATAATAAATCAATTAGGTATGTTCTGTGATGGTTTTGTTAGATGGGGACATAAGGTGGCCTCCCGGGTTCTCACGGAACTACAGCAGAGTTCTTTACGTACAAAAATCGTAGCGATTCTTTTATACGAGGCATTAAATTTTCCCCTATAGTATGGTTTTCATCATACGATGCCGTTTCGAGTATGGGAAAGGGGGTGGCTGATGAGTATCCTTATCTTCACTGACTCAAATGAACGTAATGCTTGAAATCTGATGAACTAAGGCAACAATAGTTTACCGCTTTTAGAATTTAGTAGAATAAAGCTATTAAGGTAACACAGTTTACTTGAGGAAATCATATAACCGCCACCAGAAGCAATACAGGATGCGCCGACACAATAAGCGCAATCTGCTTTGTATGAATTGCATTCCATGTGGAGATCTGCTTTAGTCTTCCAATTCCCTAGATAAGCTAACATATATGTAAGTCAGCTTTTGCTACAGTTACTTTGAACCTTTTCGGAACACATGGGAAAAAAGATATTCATCGGTGTGATGTTTGCAAAACCCTAGTTTCTTTCTAACGTTAAGTGTCAACAAACTATTAAAAGAGATGAATGTGTCATTACAAGGTTTTAACAAATGTGGTCGTAGTGCTAAGACCAAATTGAACCCTTAACAATGTGTTTAAAAATGACAATTATTATACAGGCAGTTTAGAAAATACCTACAGTTTTCATAAATTTCACATAATGCTAAAAATACTTTTTTTCGGGGAAAAAGATCCAGTAATAGTGATTTTATATAAGTTTTTTTATGAAATGTAAGATGCCTTAAATTAGATTTAAATTCATATGCAATCGCATTTACAAGTTTGTCTTTATGTATTGAAATACCGCCTAAATTTGACTATTGATTTAAAAACTGAGTTAACTGTTATCAATTGTAAAAAATTAATTTAATCTTTCACACTTTAATTTTTTTTAAAGAAAATATATGATAAGTTCAGATTTCAAATATTTTATAAAACTGCATAAGGTGACCGATTGGTCCACGTAGTCTGACTTCTGTATGACTAACCTGTTAACAGGGATGTTACGAGTTCGACCCCCGCATGCAGCAAGTAAACTTGACTCCATTCACTAAGTATCATACGATTGTCAGTGTTCCTGTCGATTGTCGATGGTTCTCGCTGGGCACTCCAGCTTATACCAACAATACTATCTAGGAACTAGTAGTAAGATGATGTCCTATTAAATTGTAAAATATTTTCAACGAGTTCACTGAGTAAATGAATGCAAAATATTTAGATTGGCAACAAGTCATCATATACACTATATTGTATTGATTCATGTCACGCCAAATAATGTTGCTTATAGATGAGAGTCTTTTGAAATATAATTTTTTGATACTTTAAATTCAAACTTTTATCTTTTGCTTGCAAAAGTGGATATTTTATAAAAATATGTTCTAACTGGATTTCCGGAGGAAAAATTGTTTATTGATGTGGAAATGAACGGCGGGTGATCATCCGGACGGTCGAGTGCCAAAAACTGTCCGTGTATTTACGATATATTACAAATTTAGATATGATTTTTTTTTTTATCTCTGACTATATTAAACTCAGGCTAAAACACATTGGATAGAAAGTACGCCTTACTTTGAGCCTCGATTTTTATTATATTCATTGTTATCTAATATGGTTATGCGGAGTATAGTGTGCACAGTTTTCTCTGCTTTTGAAATCTTTGTGTTTAAACCGGTCCTGATTTTATTTCTACAGCCACACTGTACTAATTGAATGTCAAACCTGACGTTTAATACCTAGCCCACTTAAAATTTGCGTGATAGTGAGAGTGGGTACGTATATTTCCGCTCTATACTGTCTTTGTAGATGATAGTTAACTTAGTTAACTTACCAAGTTAAACTATTGACTTAAACGTTGCAGTATCATGATTTCGTTAGTGTATATTAACTGCTTCATACCTTGATCTTTTCCTATATATTCACTGGGGTAAAGCTGATGACCGTAACTGCATTCACGGTCATCCCAAGATGTCGGATGAAAAATTAAGTCAGTTGCAGTATTGTCTGTTAAAGTGTTTCTATATCATTTTCTTTACAAATCATACATTGAAACGATGTAAATTTATAAAAGAATCACTCGAAAATCACTAATTACTTCCGAGAAATGTGCATGAAACGGGAAATTTGATTTGAAAAAATCGTTAAGATGACCGTAAATCATAATCAAAATATTTTCAAGATGACCGTAACATAAAACAAGGATGACCGTGATTGTAAAAAGATGACCGTAACTTGTAATGGATGACCGTAATTTGTAAAGACTGACTGTAATTTATATAGGACGACCGTAACTTTTATAGGATGACCATCAATTCTAAGAAATATCCGTATTGTATTCAAAGCTTTTCTGTTGAGTTTGTCGATCTCAATACGGGCTCGGTTAGCGGATATAAATATGTTTCATAAATTTCTTTTTTTAAACTATAATATAATTGGCCATATTTAGGATTTATAACAATGATAGTAAATTGCATATTTCTCGTAAACAATGAAATATTTATTGATATCGACGTTAAAATTTTAACACAAATTGACAGCGATACGACGAAAATTTGAAGAAACATGAATGTGTCCCTAGTACACGGATGCCTCATCTACACTATCATTTTCTATGTTTAGTGGACTATGAAAATGGGATAAAACTGCAATTTGGCATTAGAATTAAAAAGATCATACCATAGGGAAAAAGTGTACTAAGTTTCAATTTTATTTAACTTGAAGCTGGACGAACGGACAAACAAACAGACGAACGGACGAACGTACGCACAGACCAGAAAAACATAATGCCAATAAACGGAGCATTAAACACATTAATAATACATACGAATATTTGGTAATCGAGCCCATGTGTATGGTTCCAGAGGAAGCAGATTAAAATCATAATTTGTCTTGATATATGCAGGCGGAAACACTTTTGAAATAGAACAAAAATATTTAAGCTCTGTGTTTATCGAGAAAGCGATAAATGTTAACTGTAATGTTTGATATAGTAACAAAATTTTAGAAAGTTAATAGAAATAAATAAAACGACAATTTTCTTATTTTAAAAACACCATTTGCATAAGTTTTCAATGTATCTATTACATAGTAATGCAAAACAATAAGATATCAAGTCGACGACTTGGTTCTTATCGGGGCCTTTTATAGCTGACTATGCGGTATGGGCTTTGCTCATTCTTGAAGGCCTTACGGTTACCTATAGTTGTTAATGTTTGTGTCATTTTGGTCTCTGGATAATTGTCTCATTGGCAATAATACCACATCTTCTTTTTTATATATAGTATCTATAAGTTGGATGTAGAAAATGCATAACCTCCGATTCTTTTTTTTTTATCACAGACGGAGAGCATACCATTCTTTAGTTCAGAAATTTTCGTGTCTGCCCTTCCATTATGTGAATCAAGAAAAAATTCCCTAAAACAGGTAACGATTGTATCGAAAAGAGAAAAATCGAGTGCACCTTTTTATGTTAGGGCATGTTTGGGGTGTATATTTTGTCTTCAAAACGTACAAAGCAAGAGTATTTTATATAGCATCTCGCTTCAGATTCTATCATTATTATATATCAAAGCTACAGGTTGACTTTATAACGTAAAAAAATGACAGTACGAAAAGATGAAATATATGGGTAAAGTGAGATACCTATCTAATGAATCACAAAAACAGAGTAGGTGTGTTCAAATAGCTATTTTTTCTAAAAGTACTTGACGACAGTCTTTTAATTTGGATGATGAAAAATGGATATCTTCGAAAAAATATGATTTTCTTTTGTGTGATAACTAGGGTTTATAATCTTCAACCACTGAAAATGTTTAGTCTGCCCTTCCACGAAATATTTAATTAGAATTTTTTTAAATGCTTAAGAATTTTCAAAAATTCCATCTGACATCCGAACAGACAATATTTTAAAGTTTAATCAATGCAGACAAGATCATTAACTAATGCTTATTAGCTAGTAGATACATTTGTCTTTTAAAATATAACTGACATATAACGATCGATCGTAATGGTGCTATGTGGATAAATTTATCAGTTTTCAAGAAAAAAATTGGCAGAGCGTCATCCCTACAATGGCTTCCTTTTCTACGATTGTGAGCATGAACTGGCGTAATGTGGAGATAATTTTGAAGAAGTAGAATCCTGACTGTATGAATAACATTTCTGTATATATACAAATTGACAAAGTCCCGCCTTGTGATACGCTTTTCGTACAATACTATTTTAAGGATCTACTTTGCTGGAGCTCACCTTCACTAGTTTATTCGAATGATATTTTCAAAATATTTCTGTTATTTTATTTGCACGACAAAATGAAAGACGATATAATGTCAATGGGTGTACCTGCAATTTTTTGGCATTTTTAAAAATGTGTATTTATTATATGCCATTAAAAGGAATCCCAGAAACAAAAAAAAAAATCTTTTGTCGAGCAGTTGAAGGCTGTGCACCGCATTTTTTTCTTTATGCTTGTAAGGTGTCATTTTATCGCGCTTTTGTAGCATGTTTTCCCTTCTTGTTCATTTGCATGTCTTTTGGCAAATTCATTTTAAAAATTAAACCCTCCACTGTAAAAAAGATACATATGGTAATCTTTGCATTTGAAGCACGTCTTATTTTTTTCTACCTATAGGATAAAACTCTCATATTAATATGTGTATACCAACACGATTAATCATTTCGGATACAAAAAGATAGTTATATAAATACGGATATTTCTTAGAATTGAGGGTCATCCTTTAAAAGTTACGGTCATCATTTACAAATTACGGTCATCTTAAAAGCAGTTACGGTCACCCTTGTTATGAATCGCTGATTCTGTTACGGTCATCTCGATTGTGATTTACGGTCATCTTGGCGATTTTTTCAAATCGAATTTCCCGTTTCATACACATTTCACAGAAGTAATTAGTGATTTCCGAGTGATTCTTTTATAAATTTACATCGTTTCAATGTATGATTTGTAAAGAAAATGATATAGAAACACTTTAACATACAATACAGAAACTGACCTAATTTTTCATCCGACATCTTGGGATGACCGTGAATGCAGTTACGGTCATCAGCTTTACCCCAGTGATATTGACACAAATGGACGACTTCACACTAAAAATCCTTGTATAGATATAGCCAAATCATTTCGGTGACTTTTCTTATTATCTCCCTTTACTGTAAAAAAAAAGTATATTATATCATAATTAATAGTTATCGAAGGTACCAGGATTATAATTTAGTACGCCAGACGCGCGTTTCGTCTACATAAGACTCATCAGTAACGCTCATATCAAAATATTTATAAAGCCAAACAAGTACAAAGTTGAAGAGCATTGAGGATCCGAAATTCCCAAAAAAAAGTTGTGCCAAATACGTCGGAGATAATCTATGCCTGGGATAAGATCAATATGAGGAAAAACCAACAATAACGATAATATGTATATATATATACAGGGGAAGACTCCACTGGGTTTATTTGAAGAGTACTACACCACAACCCATTGGTACACGAAAGACGACAAGGTATTATGCATTTCAACAAAATAATTGTATAATCAGTATTTATAAAGTATGAGTTGTAATGTATAGATGTACTTAAGGTGTGTAAAGAACTGTTGTTACTTTATATTACAAACCTTTAATTATTAGTTATATGAAGACTGACATGATAAGTGTGTAACTACATCATATGAAATGTTTATAATATCTAAATATAAAAACGGTGAAGTGTCGGTTTAGTTGCAATGTGCAAAATGATGTATATGTTCCTAAATTTAGTGGAAAACTGGTCATTTCATAACAACTTTTTTAAATATAAAAATATGATTTTGTATAATTGCCAATGAAACAACTCTCCAACAGAAAGCAAATGGCATATACGTTAGCAACATAAGACTTCAACGATGAGCAAACATTAACTTGTATTTCATTTAAATATTGATTCTCATATACTTCAGTTCTCACATTGTTCTTGTTGAAGGTTATATATGATGCATGGTTATAGCTGATTTTCTTTCAGGGAGGTTCGCCTTTGCACCAAGCAACGAACCAAGAAGAACAGAACAATGTAGAACTTTTGGTCAGTTTAGGAGCCAATTTGTCAGCTAGAAATAATGAGGTCAGCAGGCTTAACTAACATACAAATGTTTTATCATACTTTTATTCTTCATTCTATCCATTTTGAGAAATAGTGTGTATATTAGTTGATTTCAAAAAGATTCTAAATCATACTAACCGAATTGTGTTATACGGGAAATACATTACTAGTACAATAGAATTCAATCAATACGATGCACATATTGTTTATATCATAATAGATCGTTTGCACAGACTATATAACACATCAAAATAAATAAAGTTCAATTATATTTTGATCCTTATGAGAGAAAAGTATTTCAGTCGTGCAATACTAAGAATATAGTTAAACATTTGTTTTAAAAGTTGTAACTGTCCTTGAACAAGTTGTCAGTAACTGCGAGTACTCTCAAATATGTACCTTTTTAAAGTTAGAAGGAAGGACGTATATATACTATGTCACGTCAGGTTTTTGTTTTTGTTTGATGTTTTTCGGTGTATTGATCTGACAAGTTAAGCCTTTTTCAACTAATTTTGATAGCTTGTTCTGATGTTGTTTTGTAACATAACTGTATCAGGTTAGGCGGAGGGTTGAGCGCTCACAAACACTTTTAATCCCACAGCATTATGTATGTACATGTCCCAAGTCAGGAGCCTGCACTGAGTGATTGTTGTTGGTTTATATCTGTTATATTTGTTTTTTTTTCTAAATTGTTTTGTTATAAATAGGCCGTTGGTTTTCTCAATTGAATAGTTTAATATTTGAAATGTCGAGTACTTTTATAGCCGACTATATACGATATGTGTTTCCTTATTGTTGAAAGTCGTACGGTCGTACGGTTTCCTATATTTGCTTCATAGGCAATGTCTCAGAAAAAATTCCCTGTATACCTTTATATAACACATGGCACTCAACTCGCGATTTAGAAATATGTCAAGCGATGACGAAATTCCGTTATATTCCGATTTCTCGGCTAGCAACCCCACTTAAACTTGTTATTTTGTAAATCTAAATTGATTTATCTTCACAATGGTGTATAACACGCCTACTTTTGTTCTCGGAATCATCCGTAGCAATCCTACCCAAGTATGTCAATCGTAATTATTTTGTCAGCCTACACACAATTGGCAATAAACGTCTCGCTGTAAATGATTAATTATAAAAATTATTTCAGATAAACTGTTTTTTTGTGGTATGTCTTATAAGTCACAAATGTTCGTCAATGTCATTAAGTGTTATATAAAGGTATACAGGGAGTATTTTTTTCTAAAGAGCCTGTGATTTGCTAACATCAATTTTGTTGGATAGTTGTCTTATTGGTAAACACACCACATCTTCTTATTTTTTTTATCGATAGTGTTCAGAATGTTGGAAAGTATTTAATATTTGTATCATACCATAAGTATGAGTGCCAATGATAGACCTCCCATTCAAGTCACAATTTATAAAAGTAAACCGTTATAGGTCAAAGTACGTTCTTCAACACAGAGCCTTTGTTCACACCGATCAGTAAGCTATGAAAGGCCACAAAATCACCAGTGTAAATCCATTCAAACGGGAAAACCAAAGGTCTAATATATATACAAAACGAACAACGAGAAACTCTTATGAACCACATCAACAAACGACGACTACTGGACATCAGATTCCTGACTTAGGACAGGTGCAAACAATTGCAGCGGGTTTAAATGTTTGAAAAGGTACAAACCTTCACCAAAATCGTTTTTTAAATGACTATGTTGAATGTTGGTAAAGCTCCTTGTGACATTGCGTCTAGTTGATTGAAAAATAAGATAAAAACATTAAACAAATATAGAATGGACATGAAAACTCTTTTACATATGTAACAGCTTTATATTTAGACTAAATTTGAATTCCATACAATGCGTTGATCAATATTGTATATCGCCAGGGGGATACACCTCTTCATCAAGCAGTAGGGAATGGTCAACTGACCATGGTGAAAGCGTTAACATGTCAGGGAGCAGATATAACAGCTATGAATAATGAGGTTTGATTTCATTTAACTTTCTTATACGGTTATATTCTATATGAAACTTTGGCAAAAAAAAGAAATGTTACATTTGTTTTTGATTTTGAAAATCACATATATTAATTTTAAATGTTTCAAGATTAAAACTAGAAACCTGAATGATTGATATATCAAATTTTCTTATTTAAAAAAAAAATCGGAAATACATTGTACGTAACGTCATTTTCGGATTTCAAACAAATAACGATGTTTCAAAAGTTTACCTTTATAGAGACGAATCGAGTTGCCTTTCTTGTCATTTATAATGTCGAACACTATTGTTAACCAAGGTCGCAAAATTTAAAACAAAATAAAAAAGTTCCATGTAAACCATTGCCTCGTCTACGTCAAAACAACTTTTATATAATAATCAATAGTTATCAAATGTACCAGGATTATAATTTAGTACGCCAGATGCGCATTTCGTCTACATAAGACTCATCAGTGACGCTTATATCAAAAAAGTTATAAAGCCAAACAAATACAAAGTTGAAGAGCATTGAGGATCCAAAATTCCAAAAAGTTGTGCCAAATACGGCTAAGGTTATCTATTCCTTGGATAAGAAAATCCTTAGGATTTCGAAAAATTCAAAGTAAAATTTTCTGCGAAAAGTCTTCTATATTCATAAAAATCAGACATTATATGAATTAAAACATCATATATTCAGTTAAATATGTGTGAAGTTTCCATGGGGAGATAACCTAAAACATTATTCTTTTGACTTGAATAAAGACTTTTTGATAGAAAAAATGATTATTTCCCCATGGAAATTTCCTATAAACATATTTTTGAAATTAAAACTATATGAAAGCTTAGTTTGGACATTTGTATAACAATTCAAAATTACAACATTTCACCTTTAGCATGACAATGACTATAAAATAACTATACAAACGGACAAACTGAATTTTCACAACAACATTAAAGTTGATAAAAATCATATAGGATTGCAAGTATTTTTAATTTTATCATCTTGCTCTTTCACATTTTGACTCAACAGTTTGTTCAAATTCTGAATAGTTGAATAGTTTGGGTTTACAAAACAAATTGCAATTTGGTACGAATTTTGAATGAGTTGCAATAGCTGGAGAGCTCCACTTACAGTCAAGTCAAGGTAATTGTTCCCATCTCAAATGTTTATGTAAGAGTTATGATAAACATTTGATTTTGCTGAAAGCATCAAACACAGTATATTTTCTAACTCGTGGCGTTTTTGCCTTTTTAAATGTTCATGATTTATCTCATCAAAGATACTAAAACAGGTTTTAATTACAAATAAACGAATAAAACAATTAAATGATGATTTTCCAACTATGGAAATCACACAAACATCTCAGAATAGTTTTTAACAAAAGTTTTCCTCTTCATACCTGTTCCTTAATACTTATACCGTGTGTTGAATTCTAAAAATTACATATGGTATCAAACTGAAGATATGTTTATATATTTTTTTATTGTATTTCACGTTAAAATGCAATATTTTTATTGGCTAATACGAGAGTGTTAATTTACTCTATCACATGGCTGAGCGGGTGACATTTTTGTGAATTACACCCTCTCGTCTACACCAATCAAAAATCAATAATATAAAGGACAATGGATTGAATTTACATCAAGTTATTGAGGACATGCTTTTATGTTCTACGTTTTGGCTCATATCATATTATTTGACTGTCAAAATAAAAAAAATAAAACATCTTGCTTCACCTTAGTTTATTTTTCTAATATTCGTAACGTCGTTATGACCGTGACGTTATAGAAAATTCATCTATAAAAGACAATAATGATAGGACATTCAGTATGATAAATTAAATAACACACAAATGAGAGGGTGATAGAGCAGATTGGCTTCGCCGTTGTGAATAACTTTTTCTCAGGGTACCAATCTACTCTATCGCCTTCTCAGCTATGTTTTATTTATATAAAGACATTATTATTTATCTAAATAAATCACTACTAGATACATCAGACAACATCAAGTAAACACCAGATAAGACGACTGTGTAAAATACATTTACATGATTTATTTTTAATAGATAACTGTGCTGAAGAAAGAAAATTGTAAATCTTATCTTAACAAATTTTAACGAATAAGCAATTAATTACTATTTAAAAAATAATTCTTTCATGTCATGCTCTATTCTCATTTTAACATGGGTAGGCATTATATTTGTTGATATTTTACACTGAGCGTTAGCGAGGTGTAAAATGTGGTCAAATATAATGCCTACCCATGTTAAAATGAGCATAGAGCATGACATGCAGGAATTATTTCGATTCTAATAGGAAAAATACAGTATTTTTATAGGTCGAAGCGTACGAAATTACCGTAAAAATGTTTGGCTGTTCCCGTTTCCTCTTCGGGGAGTCTGTGCATTGCATTTAATATTTGATAAGTTTAAAAACTACGAGCAGGATAGATATATGTTGTTTCATAAACATATATTATAAAAGTTTATGTTAGCTGCCTAAATGTATATATTTTAAAGGATAACGATGGAAATAACGTTAATTTAAACAGTAAGTTTGTGCGCATGTGTCAAGCCTATTTTGTGCTCATTAGAACACGGCTTTGTTTACAAAGCGTAATAAGGACGTCATATTAGAATCATTGTTAAATGAATAATATGGTAATAAAATTGAAATGTGAATGTAAAACTGTGTGGTAGGATATGGTAAGGATTGATATATTGATACAGCATTCTGTTTAAAAGTAATTGTAAATACTGATGTTCATTGAAAGAAGTCTTAAATTATCTCTTTGAAATGAGTTAACTGCATGCAGGACTATTACATACCATGTTCGAAATAAAAAGTTGAAGTTTAAGTTTTATATGTCATATCTATGAACAACAGTATACTACTATTGCCTTTTTTTTTGTCGTGCTGTTGTCTATTAGTATAAGACTAATGGCTTTGATTGCCATTTTGGTATTTTCTCACTTTTTTTCTTATCCGTATCATTTGAAATTACAGGGTATGACTCCATACGAATTAGCCGAAGTTGCATTTAAGCAACATAAAGACAGCATCTTTTCGCGTGGATTCCACGAAACATTGGATTATATAAAGGTATTTTCATACACCTACATATACAATATATCTTGTCATATATAATTGTCACCCGATTAATACATTTTAGAACTAACACCCGAATTTCCTTGTAAAATACAGTAATGTTTCGAATGCAAGTAAACATTGAGTTTTATGTAAACATTTCAAAAAAAAAATTAAAGAGAGGATATTACCACATTAGTTACTAACAACCTCAACCACCTGTCTCCCAATCCAAGCCAAACTAGCTGTGTAACAGTTCCGATATGTCCAATATTTCCAAACACACATGCTAATGTTACTCCTACTATAGATCTTCATATTCTTTCATCATTCTGAAGCTACAATACCTAAAATCACATGTTCCCTTAAAAAGTTCATATTCCTTAAATGAGATGATAATAACTTGTTTAAATCTTTCATATCACTCAACAGCTTTTGTCTTCAGACAGATTTCGCAATATTTTTGCGTTTTTGATTTCAATGGTTTTTGCATCCTGCAGTTTGGATTCGAGCGCCAGGGATGAGTCAGTTTTATGTTGCGGAAATCTGAACCTGACATTATGGAACGCCACAGCTGTCTTATGTGGAACTCTGATATTACTTTATGTTGTTTTATTATTACTTAATGATATTTTGTCTTTACTTAATATGGTTTTGACATTACGTAATGATGTTTTAATATAACTTAATATGGAATAGTCATTTCTTAATGGTATTTCGATATTACACGATATGATGTCGTATTGACCTGATATAGTTTTGTCATTACTCAATATGGTTTTGTCATTACTAGATGTGGTTTCACAATTTTTTGATATGGTTGTGTCATTAGTCAATGTGGTTTTAACATTACTTGATGTATATGTGACTTAACGTAATGTAGTTGTTTCATAACATGATGTGGTTTTGTTATTTCGTAATGATGGTTTGTCTATTCTTTATATAGTTTTAACATAACGAAATGATGGTTCAAATTTGACGATTTTACACTTCTTGATGTGTTTGTTTCATTATTTGATCTGGTCTTGTCATTCTTTGATGTGGTCCTGTCATTCTTTGATGTGGTACTGTCATTCTTTGATGTGGTTATCCCATTACTTGATGAGGTAAAACCACGTCACCAATGCGGGAAAACCTGTTCTATTTTTAGATAGATTTCCATGTTGTATGTGCCTTGAATGCGTGTGGCCATCCATTTAATAAGTGTTCAAATTAAAGTTCGGGTTACTGTTCGAGTTAAACTTTGAGTTATTTTTCGAATTTAAGTCATGCTAAATATTAAAGTTCTAGTTAGCATTGAGTTTCGAGTTGTACTTCGAGTTTGAGTCACATTTAAAGGCAGAGTTCTAGTAACAACTTTGAATTTTAGTCACTTCTTGAGGTAGAGTTTGAGTAAGATTCGAATTTAAGTCTCATTTACATTAATTAAGGTTTCGAATTGAAATTCGAGCTATTTTACATGTCTTTTTGATTTTGTAATTAAAATTTCTATCCCGAACAAGGGCTTTTGCTCGGGCTTCCGAAAAGAGGGCTCCGGGATATATGCGTACTAGATAAACAATGTTACAGTATACAAAACGCAGCATAGGAGTTGAAATAAAATTAGATGTGGTGTGATTGCCAATGAGACAGCTATCCACCAGAGTTTAAATGCAATGGATATAAAAAAAATTATATAGGCAAACGTACAGCCTTCAACACTCTGTAGTCAGTTACAAAAGGCCACCTTGCACTATGTGAAAAAAAATCAAACGAAAAAACAAATATGACACATATGTATACAACAACAACAATTGAACTTCATGCTCCTGACTTGGGGATACATAAAGAAAGTGCATGTGACCGAGTTTACCATGTATTTTAGCGATAAATCCTAACCTAACATCGGACTGTAACAGTATTGTAACAGCACAACACGAGAAAAAAATGTTAACTATACAAAGTGATGCCCCGCACTCCACTCATTTAAACGCTTATACCCAAAAAAGGAAAAAGTTCAATTATTCACTAAAAGAGGAAAAATAATAAAAAGAAAAAACCCTGACCACTTGCACACTTTCAATACATGTACAAACAGCTAGCAGAGTGATAAATTCCTAGCATCCAAACTGTAGGAGGAGTTACCTGGAAACGCCCTACTTATGCAAGTTACTTTCCCAAAATGACAAAGTTCAACTTTCTCCAAAACATGCAAAAAGAGCACATATTAATACAAATTAAACTCTGACCATATGCAGTACACCTTCAATATATGTACAAACAGACAGTAAAGAGAACACTTCCCAGGATTCAAAATGTTGGAGGGGTTATGCGGAATAACTAATATTCATAATAGAGGTTTCCCGATTTGCTACGTATCAGGTACGATTGGTACGTAACACAACCGTTGGTGCAGTTTTTGAGATATCATTTAATGCATGAGATTATTGTATTCATCATGATGAATTAAAGAAATCGAATTGCATATCAGCGATAAAAACATAATATTTTATTTAAATACGATTTCACTGCTTCTACAACACTTTGTTCGTGATTTTATACGAGAATTTTTATGTTGGACACAAGAGAATGAATCAAACAGTTCTTACTTGAACTGAGTTGCATTAACCTTTAGATTTTAAATATAGATTTGCGTTTCTGTTTGTTTGGCTTTGATTTTGTTTTGTGTATATTTAGAAAAAAAAGAATAAAGAATGTTTTCTAATACTTAAATAGAATTTTGAATAATTAGAAATTTTCTTCTTGTTCTTTTATTACTATATCATTAAATATTGCGAGTAAAGTTGTGTACTGCACGAGCTTGCGAGTAGTAAATATAATCTGCGAGGGATAATGTTAAGCAATGTCCATCCATTAATCCTTTTATCGTACAGCAATTGTAGAAAAACTGATTACGGTTAAGTTGGCGCTATTTTTGCACTAATGCAATATGAATATGTCTTTCTAACTCTTGGTATTGTTCTACGGGAAATACTATGTTGCTATTAAATGTTTTTTGCACCATTGACAACTGATTTCTGGACTCAAAATGAAGAATCATTCCCATCGGTTGGCCAAGTTTTCTAGATAATTTGTTCAGGTTTATATGTATCATGAATAGGATCTTACCAAAAATGCTTTAACTGTAGGTTTCTTATTTTTCTCACTCGCCTTACTGCGAAAAAGATATATGAACTGTTGTGTTTTACAAAAGGACATGTTTCTAAAAATTTATATAGCATAGTGATTTAAGGAGTATTTTTTTTAAGAAAAACTTCTAGTCAGAGGGTACAGTTAAGTGATAGTTGATCATTTTTCTTTTTTCAATCTCTATCTTCCATATTTTGCTATACACTAACAAAAGTAAAAACATTGCCATTTAAGGGCAATAACTTTTATACGTAAACAACTGACAATGCCATCTACACAGATACAAGTTTCTATCAATCGAGGGCAATAACTACAATTATAACAAGTCGACTGATGATTAAGAATTGCTGATCACTTTTGATTTTGAAGTAATTCTCTGTCTATTAAAGATTTCAAGATAATAAGCCGTACTTTGACCTTTAATGGTTTACTTTTACAAATTGAGACATTGATGGAGAGTTGTCGCACTGGCAGTCATACCACATCTTCTTATATCTAGTATATAGAACAGAAGCTGATCTATGCTACAGGGACTATTTTCTATCTGATCACGCCATATCACAAGTTTATTTTATTCATACTTAATCACTTTTCACTCGATTATTCTTCCGAAAAACAATTTCTTATTAACATGACTGAGAAAATAACCGGTTTTTTTGTATCTTTAAGAGAAAATAACCGTTGCATTCATAACTTTTTATAGTCATGTCTATTATAATCACCTGGCTATTAAATTTGCTTTAAATTTTAATCATTATTGAGGTCAATTTATTTTGTTAAAATAAAAGTTATTTGATCAACTTTTCTTAAAACCTAACTTAAAAATACAAAACTTAAACACTTTATATTTATGAAAAGTTATTACGAACAAGATTTATATAGGTTTAAATTTGTCTTATAAGTTAGCTTCTTTTTGTTTGTGAAGTTTTAGGGAAAATAACTCTTAACTACAAACCTTTCGTACAACGGTTACTTGCAACGGTTGATTAAATGCATAATCGAGTGCACACCGGCAATATTGTTTATTATGAATACAAGAAGTAACCACATGAAATCAGTACCAAATTACAGTTAAAAATTCTCAAAATAATTCTGTATATGATTCATAAAACATACGTTAATACTAAGTGTATACATCAATTATTTCCAAAAGTTAAATGACGGCTCCCACTTCGTACTACAGTTGGTAGGGTAGCAAAAAGGGAAACCTCTAATGGGACGGAGAGGCGGACGCACGGACAAAGGTTAAACACTATGCCCCCAACTTTCAGGTGCGGTAAAGTTATGGTGGCTTAAAAAACAGTTTCAATTGGCTGACTCAATGGATTGGTATGACTGGGTAATTTAAATCCATCGGGGTGATCTCGGGTTCCTCAGAACGGTAAGAAGATTCTGCTCAACGCGTGGCACCCCTCGTGTTATTCGCGAAATTACAAACCGAGCGATTTGGTTTTATTTGGAAGTTCACGTTCGAGTGAAAGATGAAGGTATTATGGTTACGACAACTGGAATATGTCCGTCGTCACATGTGAAACAGATATTCCAAAAAGTGTATTCAATTAGTGCGAGGTAGATCAGAGAATTCAATTGATGAAAAGCAAAAGATTGATATTCGTATATATATATATATGTTCAAATGATCATTCACGCTAAAAACAAATCGGAGAATTCCTATTTTATAGAATTTATGCTTTGTCGCTTAGTCCAAATTCCCCTGCCCCGATTTTCCTGTACTTAAGTATTAGTCTTTTGATTTGTGTCGAGTCTGCGACATCAATTTAGCGGTAGGGAGACACAACAACATCGTCGAAAGTGGCGTCATTTAATTAGGAACCTTTTATAGCTTACTATGTGGTATGGGTTTTGCTCATTGTTGAAAACCATACAGTTTTGCTTTAGTTAAATAAAACCGAATTTAAACTGTTTTGACATGATACATTTGTTACCTCCTTGAAGTGTTTTAAAACTTGTGCAGGAGTTTTTCCTCAATATCAAGAAAAAGCATCTACAGAAAAACCATTTTTGTTTTAAATTTTAGACCGATGAATGTACAGCCGATCAACATTATGCTTTTGCACTGAAAGCAGCAATATCAAGCGAGACACATCGTTCCGTAGAATATTTTACAAATCTATTATAATACTGCTTCTAATTGAAAACTTCGGATTTCCAATTATGTCCGAAATACTGTAAAAATTTTAGTATCTTATTTTTTTATTATTGTCTGCCGTTCCCCTTTTTCATACCAAATAACTCTGAACAACCACTCGAACTTTAATTTGAACTTTATCTTTGACAATACCCATCCAAAGCACATTAAACAAACGACATATAAAAATCTGTAAAAAAAATAGATTTTTTTTCACAAAGTGCATGGTGGCCTTTTGTAGCTGACTATACAGAGTGTTGAAAGCTGTACGGTTGCCGATATATGATTTCTTACATCCACTGCATTTAAACTCTGGTGGATAGCTGTCTCATTGGCAATCACACCACATCTAACTTTATTTCAACTCCTATGTTGCTTTTTGTATACTGCAACATTGTTTATTTAGTACGCATATCCCGTTGCCCTCTTTTGGAAGCCCGAGCAAAACCCCTTGTTCCGCGATGGAAAATTTAATTACGAACTCAAAAAGACATATAAAATAGCTCGAATTTCAACTCGAAATCTTAATTAATCTAAATGAGATTTAAATTCAAATCTAACTCAAACTCTACCTCAAGAAGTGACTCAAATTCAAAGTTGTAACTAGAACTCTGCCTTTGAATGTGACTCAAACTCTAAGTCAAACTCGATACTCCATGCTAACTAGAACTTTAATTCTAAGCAATTCGAAAACTAAAAATGGAAAAGGTTTTGTCCGAATTAATCACGTGGATTTACCTCATCAAGTAATGGGATAACCACATCAAAGAATGACAGGACCACATCAAAGAATGACAACACCACATCATATAATGAAACAAACACATCAAGTAGTGTAAAATCGTCAAATTTGGAAACATTATTACGTAATGTAAAACCATATAAAGAATAGACAAATCATCATTACGAAATAACAAAACCACTTCATGTAATGAAACAACTACATTACGTTAAGTCACATACATATCAAGTAATGTTAAAACCACATTGACTGATGACACAACCATATCAAATACAATGTAATGGTGAAACCACATCAAGTAATGACAAAACCATATTTAGTAATGACAAAACTACATTAAGTCAATACGAAACCATATCATGTAATATCGAAATACCATTAAGTAATGACTATTCCATATTGAGTTATATTAAAACATCATAACGTAATGTCAAAACCATATTAAGTAAAGACAAAACTTCATTAAGTAATAATAAAACAACATAAAGTAATATCAGAGTTCCACATTATAATGATTCATTTTGCAATCGTATTTCGGTATGTTTATGTTGGCCAAAAAATTGATTTTTCAATGCTATTAATTTGATTTACCACCTTGGTATTTGGTTACTGTTTTTTTTAATTTTTGGTATTGATATACATGTAGTACGGGAATGGACACATATATGAAAAATTTGTAGATAGCTAGGTCCAAATAAAGTATAAATCGTGATGTTTGTAAATATTTCATAAAAAAAAGGTCATAAAGGGTAGCCGTGCTTTTTTAAAATAAATTTAACAAGAAAAAAACACGATTGTGTAAATATCTGTATGTATAAAAAAAGAAGATGTGGTATGATTACCAATGAAAAAACTCTCCACAAAAGACCAAATGACATAAAAATTAACAACTATAGGTCACGGTACGGCCTTCAACAATGAGCAAAGCCCATACCGCATACTCAGCTATAAAAGGCCCCGATATGACAATGTAAAACAATTCAAACAAGAAAACTTACGGCCTTATTTAAGTACACAAAATGAATGAAAAACAAATATGTAACACATAAACACACGACAACCACTGAATAACAGGCTCCTGACTTAGGATAGGCATATACATAGAGGATATAGTGGGGTTAAACATGTTAACGGGGTTCCTCCCTTTAACCTGGGACAGTGGTGTAACAGTACAACATAAGAACTAGAATCAGTTGAAAAAGCTTAACTCATCAGATGGATAAAAAAACAAATACTACAATTACAAGTGGACGTGTTTGGATACTTTTTAAATTTTTCTACACATGTATTTATGTAAGGAGAAAAAAGACACCATTGAAAAACCTAGTGAACAATTAACTGTAACCAGCAAAAAAGAAACAGCTGGGAATGACTCACGCAGCTTACCAATCGCGAGGAAGTCAATTGAAAAAGGTAAGTTTAGTGAATTCTGCGTTTAAAGGTTCTAATGATGTTATGAGCATAAACATATGTTGAATCATTTCTATCAAAGTCTAAAAACATTTTATAACCGAGGGATATGAAAATATAAAAACAAGTTTTAAAATATTTATATAATACAATATCAATGCCAAAGCAACCAAGAAACTAGAGATAATATATGGCATTGTTTTAAATTCGTGTGACGCACACTTCGCAATTCTATTATACTTTCTTGTGTAATGTCGTAAATTAATATAAGTTATTTGTCGTTGTTCTGTGGGTATCATTTCGAAATGTACTCTTACACTATTTATTTATGTATTTCTCTGGAAAGATGCAAACCAATGCAGCGATTTTAAACGTTTGGTAGTCGCCAACCTTTACACAGAATAAAACAAAAGTGTGTCATCACAATATAGAAATGTACACTATAAGATATCAATTGAAATCGCTTTACCCAATTAAAATAAATATAAATAACTAGAAGAGAACATACACTGAACGAATACATTTATTTGATCTATTACACAATATAAATACAAAATGAATAACACAAGAAGATTTGTAGTCTTAAATCAAAACCATAACCTTGAACAACATACCATCAAAGAAAATAACGTTCACAGGTAAATGAAATTTATTCTGGTGTAATGTATACAATAGAGTACGGAAATATATAGTACCAAATAAATAATTTTGTTTTTCTTAGTACGAGAACAGAAATTCTCGTTATATCAAGCTAGTTCACAGGGATATTTGAGATGTAAGCTTTTGTTCTGTGTGGTAATGACTGACAGAAAATCATTAATATATCTACAAGTAAAATCTAAAAAATTTGCAAAATTGTTTTGTTCTTTTTATCATTCTAAAAGCTCTGTCAGACTTCTGCTTTATATTTATACAAGTCGGTAAAATTGTTATAAGTTAACTTTATACTTTATGATCATTGTCAAACATCATCCATTACATGCATGTACAATATGATTAGATATTATTGCACAAAATACTCTCATATTCTTTGTATATTTCTAATTGCATTAATCTGTCACCTAGTAAGAACACAATGCTGAGATCCTTTTAGATTTTTATCAATTATAAGTTATCAAGACATTTCAATAGCTTAAAACAGAATTGTCACGGTCTTTCTTTAATTAATTCTAAATAAAATTGAGAATGGAAATGGGGAATGTGTCAAAGAGACAACAACCCGACCAAATACAAAACAACAGCAGAGGGTCACCAACAGGTCTTCAATGTAGCGAGAAATTCCCGCGTCCTTCAGCTGGCCCCTAAACAAATATATAACATATTTGTAAAGATACTTCAGTTTTACACAGGAAACTATACAAAAAAGTCAGACCAAAAGAACAATTTTGCATGCCCTATTGTTATATCTCTTTCTATGGACGTTGATATTCGTTTGACCTAATCCTACTGTGTGTATGTATCACTACTCGTTTGATATGACCATGTCTGTAATGCCATTTTTGATTTCAATGAAATAGATTTTTATAATAAAGTCAAGGATTTCACAAATTTTTAACTACTTGACTAAATTCGTTTATTGTTCCAAATAAGTAGTTTTTAGTTTTGCAGTACCTGCTGTGTTCTTACTTTTATGGTGATGCTGTTAATCAATCCCGTAAATTTAGATACGATCCAGGCAAACATCGAAAGTTTAAATACACTTATACTAAAAGATTACCAATTTAACAGTGTAATAAGTTATTATATATTTTTTAATCGGTTTAGATATGTATTATCCTTTCGATAAATTAAACAACAAAATGACATTACTATGCATCTATGAACATTAACGGTTCTACATTCTGTCGATACCTGTATTTTCGAATTGCGCTACATCAAGTTTTTTCTCTGACTATTAATGACTATTTAACTCTTAATGCATTGGATGTAGTATAAACTGATTGATATTTTAGTCTTGGATAGATGTTTTTCATAAGGTGCATTTGTTTTTGAGATATTGTATGTTTTTTTCCGTTTTTTAAAGCCGTACGGGGTTGCCTATAATTTCTTACAGCTTATTCATTTGAACTTTGGTATTAAGTTGTCTCATTCAATGACTGCTATCAAAATCGACAATAAATGTACTTAAAATTGCTATATATTTTACAAGTTTACACAAGTATGTCACTTCCACTTTTAGACTTATATCTCGAATTTGACTTACACAGTCATCTCAGTACCAGAATCTATGACAAACGAGACGATTTTAATTTTGAAATTATAAATTTCTCCCACCTAAGTAGCAATATACCATCTTCACCTGCATATGGAATATATATTTCCCAATTCATTCGATATTCAAGAGCTTGTAGCTCCTACTTAGACTTTATAAAACGTCATCAGTGTCTGAGTAGAAAGTTGATGAACCAGGGGTATGTCAAACAACGTCTCGTCCTTTTTCTTAAAAAAGTTCATCGGAAGGTACCAAGACCTTGTTGATAAATCTTCCGTATCAACTTCACAAATAATACATGATAGTCTTGATGTATAGATTCTGCGTACTGATGTTGTTTATCATCTTAACAACGTGTTTTATTGTTCTTTCATTTGTCTTTGTTCTATTATTAATATTACTGTTACTGTTGGATTGTTTTATGTGATATCCATTTAACGTGGTTCGGTACTTAAACATCCCATCAATGTGTTTGTATTGTCTTTCATTTTTTGCTGGTGTGTTTTGTATATGCGACTTTTTGTATTTCTTTTGTTCTTATAACGTGACTCTCTACTTAAAAAGATCAAGTTAGTATGATATTGTTCTATTTTATGTCATTATGATATATTTCTATTATGAATTACAAAATACGTCGAACCACAAACGTCAAAATTATTCAATCGCGTAGTGGAATGAACTATTTGTTGATTCTGATAAATTCTATATCACTTTTGGACTATTTTAAATCTCGGTCTATTTCTGAAATTAATTCTTACACACTTTTGATTTTTTAACCCTGTATGCTAACATTGCCTATGTGAAATTTTAAAATGGTTTGTTTATACATTGAACGACAAATATATGTGACGTTTAAAATTTTCTGACGTCAGACACGCGAATCAATGAATGTGTTTGTAGATAGATGTTTTTGTGTTCTGTTAAATTGTTCCTTTTAAAATTGTTACATGATGATGACTGCTGTACCAATATTTTGACGAATTTATTTATTATGTCTGTTTAGTTCACGCATCATTGTAAATATAACGGTATTTGATGAGACTGTCAACAAAGTGAGAGGGTTAGCGCTCTAAAACCAGGTTTAATCCACCATTTTCTACATTTGAAAATGCCTGTACCAAGTCAGGAATATGACAGTTCTTGTCCATTCGTTTTTTATGTGTTTTGTTATTTGATTTTGCCATGTGATTATGGACTTTCCGATTAGATTTTCCTCTAAGTTCAGTACTTTTGTGATTTTACTTTTTCTATTCAAAGTTTGAGTAAACATTATTCTATCAAATAAAATTGAGAATGGAAATTGGGCCGGCTTATGATTTTTTTTTTGTATCTTACATACGATGAATATATTAATATTAAACATACTATTAAGTAAATAAAAATAAAAAAAAGTGAAAGAAAAGAAGATTTATATTTTTTAATATGTATAGAGCTTTTTATTATGTGATTCTATTTTTAGACAAAGATATTCAACTTCCGTGGTTGGTTGATGCAAATGAATTCAAATGTATGCTGTCACAAGGAGAATTTTTGTCGTACGATAACCGTTTGAGTCTAGGTAGTACTCTCTTGAAGAAAATTTTTAAAAACGAATAATAAAGAACAAATCTCTTCTCGCTTGAGCTTAATAATTTCAATAATAAATGAATCTTTACAAGCAATCATATAGAACTATGTGGAACATATTTTTTTTAGAGGGTAACGCTTATTAGAGGAAACAGAACCATACCTGCTTAAATCAAAAAAATCAATCTAAAACTATGAATTTTTCATGTAGTACATACAGATTTGATAAGATATCGATTTTCAGGTACATAAATATATGTTTGCCTTATTTGAACATGTACACATAAAGCATCTTTTTAACCGCTTCCGTGTTGTGCAATCGATAATATGAATTTTTCGTTCTGGGTAACAGTTGATTTTAGGTTCCTTCTCGCGGTTTGTGTTTCAACTTTGTCGATACCATTGAAAATCCAAAAGAATTGATTTTGATTTAACCAACTGACGCTCAAGTAACAAGTGTAAATTGTGGGATAAAAACAATATATGTACATTGTCGGAAACATAAAATGCATTTGTACTCGTTACGAAACAAGATAAAACTCGGCGAGCCTTGTTTTTCGTCCAGTTTATAAACCTCATACAAATATGTTTGATGCATGCACGGGTATATGCTTCAGTTTTGTTATGGCGCACATTTAGTGTTGTCAATAAATATGTTCAAACATGTCTTAGTGGCTGAAAATGCAATTCTCAACATGTTTATGCCATCAAGAAACTACAGTGTCTAGTTTATATTATCATTAGATCAAATGTTTTCGTACGTTATATGTTTTCACACTATTCATACTCTTTCAAGGGAAATCGTGACATCACAAAGCATTTTTAATAGAACGAAAACCCATGAGACGAGGATATGTTATTTATTTTCAAAGAGCATTATTTTGTTTTTAAATACAATTTAATATTAGGTGGACCATGTAAGGCAGGGAAGAGTACTCTCGCAAGCGTACTTATTGGCGAAGACATTCCTCTACAATGGAATTCTACAGATGGGCTGGTTATTTTTTTTGGCAGGAATGGTATTGACATTGAAAAGGAGAAAATGCTTCCTCTTAAAGAGGGTATGTCTGAACAAGTGTACTTGAATCGTTTATAATTCTTTCTTTTGAAACAGTTTCATGTAAATCAACCTATATTATAACTTTTGATTTTTATATTACGGACGGTATATCTTTATATAAGCTTTGGATTTCAAATATTTTGGCCACGAGCATCACTGAAGAGACATGTTTTGTCCAAAGGCGCATCTGATGCAAAAAATTGTAACCGTTAATGTTATTACTACCACTGGTTCGATGCCTCTGCTGGTGGACTGTTAGTCCCCGAGGGTATCACCAGCCCAGTAGCCAGTACTTTGGTACCGGCATGAAAAAACGGATTTTTTGTGATATTAAAATTTGCTGTTACAAAATGTTAGAAATTATTATAAATTAAGGAATGTATCTTCCTCATGCAAAGCTCTGATTCCGTTCACGGATATGGCTATACTTTTATGGACCTTTTGGATTATAGCTCTTCATCTTTAATATAAGCTTTGGATTTCAAATATTTTGGCCACGATCACCACTGAAGTGACATATTTTGTCGAAATGCGCAACTGGTGCAGGAAAATTGGTACTGTTAATGTTATTGTAGAAAGGAGTCGATTATTATAACAATAGCTGCAAACACAGATGTTATTGAGTCAAATAGTCTTAAGATTGTTTTTATTAATGTACGTTTCTTTAGAACAATCTTCATCAAGTTATACAAGCCATTCAACCTTTGAACTACACCTTTATGTCCATAACAATACTCCTTGGTTTCGTAATAGAAAACTTCGCCTTGACAACCCACATAAATTTGATTGTCTTTAACGACCTGATCAGTTCACATCTTTTAAATACACTTATTTAATCGACATAGGAAGACACTTGATGTTTATGTTCTTCAAATTTAAGCCAAACTTAGCCATTACCGGTCCTTCTCCTTTTCACAGTTTTTTTCTTTTGTATTCCTATAACACCACTTTCTAAGTTAAGTTTGAGTAATTGTACACGCAAAACATGTTTAACCCCAGTACATCTTGTTAAGATCTGAACCCAAAAATTGATTTAAATCTGTCTCTTTTTTTATTAATATTTTACCCTATATTGAGATCGTTAGCTTTCTAGTTTTGATACAAACTGTAATCGATTTTAAAAGCCAAACGATTCATTGTTAAAAACCGTCATTAATGTATCTGGTCTCTTGTTTGTGGTTTTCTCATTGACAATCATACCTCATCATATTATTTTAAATCCAATGAGCGAACTCAATCACTCAATAGCTATGGATAATTATCATCTGTATATGTAAAATCATTTGTCCAGGAAACTAAAAAAAAGATATCATTAATGTTTCTAAATGTATAGTTCGTTTGTTGACCGTTGCTACATTACATTTGCCAAATGTTGTAGGCGAACGGGGACATGAAATTTTGGCAAAGATTCTACGAGGAAACCCAAACGTCTATGATCAGTATGAACATAAAATAAACCAGCAAACTATGCATACTCACAGTTACCACAGTCAAGCAGAGTTGATAAATAAATCATCATCTGCATCATCGATCTTAGTTGCAGTACAAGGCAAAATGTCCACAGCAGTTCAAACACACCAGGTTCTCACTAAGTGTAGTGAATTGATGACGGAAGATGTTGGGACAAAAGTTTCAAACAAAGGAATGTCTGCTGAACCTAATGAGATAAAATCATTAGATTTGCAGACGATGCAACTTCAAACAAGTATTTTACAGGAAGTCCGAGATAGGAAATACAAAATAAAAATAGCACCTTCTGATCTTATCGATTTTGGTGGTCAGAAATCATACGATATGACCCATCAACTTTTCATTCAACACCGTGGATCATTTTTGTTAATGTTCGATGGCAGATTTGGTCTACATAACCAACTTAACGAGTATCCAGAGGGAGTAACTGCTGCATGTAAGTACAATGAAATATAGAAAAAACACACAATTTCATATTGGTATATTATATTGTATGTTAATACATTGCTTTAAATTTGAGTGCGTTGTTAAATTGCCGGTCAAAATGAACATATACCGTCCTACTTCATCAACGGACAGCTCTGAGACGTATGTTTACCTTTGCTTATTGAAAGTTATAACATAGAGTTACGATCAGAAATGCAAGCACTCAATAAAATGTTAGTTTTTGATCTTAAAAGACCTATCAATGAATGTGAAAACGTTCATAATGTTTTCCTTATTTTCATTTATGCTTCATACGAGTAAAATAGTCAATCAGGAATTTAAACATTGCGATAATAACATCTTCCATGTATTAATTGCAACTGCTTTTGAACGTTACAACGTTATGACTATTATGAATTTATGAACAGAATAAGGATCTTCAATCTCCTAATCTTGATTGAAAGCTATACACGTGACAAAGACCCTTGATTATCGGTGATACTGTTTTTTAGAAGTAAATATGCTATGTTAGTGATGTTTGTGCACATTTCTATGCATTTGTTCTAATTAAGAATTTTATTTTTTACTTCTGGTTTCTCAAAAATTATTGTGCTTTATTTCGTATAATAAAAAGTTCCCCTGTCGTATATTATAAAAACCAAAAAAGTATAGTGTTATAACGTATATACGTTACTGGTCATATTCTTTCGGTTAAAGAAACTATTGGTTTTGTCATGATTTTGCTGTTAAATAAAATTAACCAAAAGTTATACATTTTTTAGCCATACTGAAACACTGGGTTGATTCTGTTTTAACCTACACTGAAGATACTGAAGATATTATGCCAATGATTATGTTTGCTGCAACACACAGGGACCTATGCATGGTAAATTTACAGCATGCTTCTGTTTCACTTGTATCTTACCAATAATGGTATAAGAATCAAAAGATAATACCCAAACGCGATTTCAATTGGTTTATATTGTATTGTATATACATATATGAAGTTATTTTCTTTAAGTTAGATAGGTCTTTTTGTTGAAAAATCAATTAGGGTTTCATTGAAATTTGCTTTACGATATAAAATAGTGACCAGTGTATAAGGGTCGTTATTTTCATTAATTAAAATACAAACAATTATTTACTTAAACACTGTATTCGTTTAAAAGACTGTTGTGTATACAACACTATAGTCTTTTACATTCCCTCATTGTTTACAATCTTTGTGTTATTTATGCTGCCAAACAATGTCGATGGTAATTATGAAAGAAAAAAATCTGAACTTAATTATTCAATCTACTTTTTTTTTTATCTCCTTAAGGTAAATACTGTCAAATTAAAGGAAAGTTTCATCAGGGATCTAAAACTGATGTTCTCAAAGCACGAGAAAAAACCCCACATATACCTTGATACGGTATTTTTTATCAATGGAATTGATAAAAATGACTTTGAAATACAACGCATGACGGATCAAGTCGTCATCTTTGCAATGAAACAGTCATCATGGGGACAGCGAAGACCTATGCAATGGGTTCCTTTAGAGCTACAAATTTCCAAAATGAGAATGAAAAATATAAATATCATAACGAAGGAAGACTTACGACATATAAACAAGATGAATGATGATCTGGCCTTAAATGAACCTCAGATGGAAGATTTCTTAGTAGTCCAGCATTCTTTAGGCAAACTGATGTATTACAGCCATCCAGGATTAAACAACTTCATTATTATTCACCCTCCTGCACTGGTTAATATATTGAGGTCTTTTGTGACAGATGAGAAGTTCTTTCCAGAAGACGAAAACCTTAGATCCATTTTGAAAATATTGACTGACACAGGGAAAATCTATAAAACAGATCTTTTAAAGCTATGGCAACAAGAATATTTCCTTCAGTACATGCCTAATAATACCACCCAAGAGTTTGTTGTACAGCTCCTCGTTCATTTGGATATTCTGATAATCCCCAAGGATTCCAAACGAACTCATCCAGAAGCAGATTTATATCTTGTTCCATGCATGATAAAGTCTATTAGACCATCAGATTTCAACTTCGGTCTTGAAGAAAGAACGATATGCTTGAGATATTCACTAGAAAGACATTCAATTCCTACTGCACTGGCTTACAAACTAATTGGAGGATCAGTCAACGCTTGGCCATTGAAATACGAAAGTAACAGACCTTGTCTTTATCACAAAGCTGCAGTAATGCATCTGAATGAGGACAATGAACTCCGAATATGGGTAGAAGACAACCAACTATTGGTTAATATGACAAACAAAAAATCATTGCTTCATATTTCACCGGATGTTGCAGCAAGTGTACAAGAATGCCTGACAAAGAATCTTGATGTATCCCTCTCGTTCCATTATAAGAGCTTCGGCAGAAAAATGAAAATACCAGAAGTATCAAATCTTTACACGATTGAAGTAGGCCTTCCGTGCTTCAGTGGCGTTTGCTTTAAATCTTTGCAAGACATCATGAATTATGAAAAATGGACATGTGTAAACGGGAAGGAACACAAAACCAAATATCTACAATACTGGATCTTCAACACGGTAAGGCTGATCTTTGTATATCTTTATTTTACATAATTTGTAGTAGGCATGCATCCTCAAACTTCATTTACCTGTCAATTACCTGTCGTAAGATTAGAAACGCAATAGAGCAAGGTTGACTGCAAGACAGTCTGTTACTTTTAAGTTTTAATCTGCATGAAGTAAATTCCGTCTATTTAAATTTCTTCTTAGTAGACGTAAATATTTTGGATGTTTATAATGTCCCGAGTGAATCTCTTGGGCGAAGACACGAGTAGTGAGAAAGTTTAAATGCAAATACATAGTCTCGATCCTGTACGAACAATTGTATTAATGATTAGTGTCGACTGGGCATTTTTATATATTAGATGATTGTAACTAAATAAATTTGAAAAATGGATACACGCATAAGTCATTAGATTTGAATAAAATAGTAGAAAGATGGGGTTTATTTCTATTTGGAAGTTAATAATGTTGTTAATGTTCATTCATTAATAAGGTTTGCTAAACAAGAAAAATGCACACGAAATACACTAACAGGTGTTACAAATACAAGACGAATACAAAATATCTGAAAGCGGTCTTATACATGTTATCTAAAAGTAATACTCATGAAGTTTAGAAAATATGTTATAATCAACCTTGTGAAACATTAATGTGCACGCAATGGTGATAACAAATTCATTTCACTTATATATTAGTATATATGTACAGTTGTGCCAACATCTAGGCATTACAGTGAGTTCTAAAAATGCAAGAAAACTCTTAAATGGTGCACATGATGTTACTAATTTATTTATTATGACTGTAATGTGTTGAATTCTGAAATTGACAAATTTGACCTAAATACGACAACCGTTCATGCTGGCTGTTCAAACTCCTCCCTCTGAAAAATTATCCAGGGGTTTTCTTTTTTACAAACAAAAAAGGAAGGTTCATGGAAGAGCCTACACAAGCGCTTTTACACTTATACTTATCGGACATTGAAATTACCTTAATGTCCTATTCATAATCGAAATAATTGATGCAAGCTATACTTTATTGTAGTTTTAACATGGGTAGGCATTATATTCGTGTTATTTTAGCCCTCATTATCGCTCTGGTAAAAAAATCACGAATATAATGCCTACCCATGTTAAAACTACAATAAAGTATAGCTTGAATCAATTATTTTTTAAACATATGAATATAAAATTGCAATATTAACATAAGATGGCCATTTATAAAATATATTTGGGAAAATACTGATTTTACTATCTTCCATATTTGACCAGTTATAACATTTTTTTTCAAATCTAGTTACTCATTTTCTTTTTTGAGTAATATCGTAGCTGATATCTAGATGTTATTGGAAAGCTCTTCACATATTAGTATTGTTGGTAGTTTCATATGCAAGAAATTTTAAAACATAATGCGTATCGTATAACGAATAGCGCAAATATTAATACTGATATTGAACTAACAAACAAGTGTTTTATAGACATCTGGAGCTTGTTATTTGACATCAAATCTGTGTTCGAAAAATTATATGTATACCTGATATCCTACATTATCTCATCATCCAATGCACATAATATGAGTATAATGATATTTTTACTCTTGGTTAAATTGAAATTGCACCTTCCGACAATTTTGTCAAACATTATATTAACGATGATGTCCATTTGAATAGTATATTATTTGGTAAAGATGGTTGGTTTCATTGAAAATGAAATGTTTTGGTTAATTTAACTGCACTTATTTTTGTAATTATATATAGCGGCACATCTACTGAACATACTAAATAATGAAAAAGATAAATAATGCATTAGGGTTTTTAAACAGTAAAAGAGGGACGAAAGATACCAGAGGAACAGTCAAACTCATCAATCGAAAATAAACTGACACCGCCAGGGCTAAAAATGAAGAAAACAAAAAACAGACAAGCAAGAGTACACATGACAGAACATAGCAAACTAAAGAATATACAACACGAACCCCAGAAAAAACTAGGGGTGATCTCAGGTGCTCCGGACGGGTAAGCAGATCCTGCTCCACATGTGGCACCCGTCGTGTTGCTTATATGATTACAAAGTCAGTAAATAGTCTCATTCGGTAGGTCACATTCACGAAAGGGTAGGGGATTGTAGTTACAACGTAAGGAAACTCATTTAAATTGAATATCTTTTTAATTCATTATAATGAAATACATCCGTTTGATATCATTTATTGTTTAATGGTATGTATACAATTTCAGGCACAAAAGACATGTGGACATGGATGTAAAGGTAGACATCATATTTAGTTTTCAAGTAATGTTTCTTATATTGATTGAAGACACTATGTAAAAAAAACATTACAGTACCGGACAATGCTTCAGGTTTTATCACGTGTACTGACAGCCCACCATCGGTGGTATCGACCAAGTGACTGATAATGCTAAATAGCATCTTAATATTCTAGTACATCCGAAGTGCTTCTCTGGATTTACCGCAAAAGTTCACGCTAAATCCAAAACTCATGCATGATGTTCATTTCTCACGAGACTGTGAGATAAAAGACTTCAAATGTTGATTATTTACTCCAAATAATACAAATTGCCGAAAAAAATGTAAAAAATGCCTTCATTTTGAAATATTGTTTACCTCGAGCTACATCTTGAATATACGTTATGTGTTCTTACTACATTATTTTCTTTATAATTGGTTTTGCAAAACAAAATTGTATTTACAGGACTCACCGACGAAGAATTAAAAGCAGAACCGTCTGATAAGCATCTTGTTAGATTAGGATGTCATATCGGCATTAACAAGTTTAGAGAATATTTTATCTACTTGGGAATGGAAGTGAAGGAATGGGAAGATATAAATTCCCAGTATGTTGGTCACAGTCCCAAAGGGATTATGTCGATGGCCCTGACGCAATGGAAAAATTCGATGTTATCGAAACTAAAGGAACCTTCTTTGAAAGACCTTTGTGATGCCCTGAAAAATGTGGAGCTGGATAGTCATCTTATATGTCAGGTACAGAGCTAGTTTGTTTTATATAACTAAATGTAGCTGTTTTATATTCTAATATGACGTGTTTTGATTGCTTTGTAAACAACACCGTGATAAAATTTTCGATATATCTATACTAAGGGCAGTTAAAATATACCTCCCACCTTTATCTACATATACATGTGCAAATGCAATGTCGATTGAGCTATGTTGAAAATTGAAATTTAAAAAATTCTACAGATCCTTTGTTCTTTTTATGAGTCATATCAAAAAGAATTAATACATAATTGATTTGGTATAATGTACAAAATGTATAAATTAGATAATACTGCATTAAAATGAATTTTGAGGAAGGTGTTGCCCTTTTTTCCATATTATTGCATTTTTCCATTAATGTCCAGTGCACGATGATTAATCAATAGTGTAGACATCGCGATATCTACAATGTTAACACGATATTGTGTCAACGTTCGTGATTGTTTACATTGTTTGAACCCCTTATATTTTGTTTACATCGTTGCCAACGTTGACATCGCGATGTATACAAACTTGAAAATGTATTGTGTTAACATTGTTTACATCGCGATGTTTACAATCTTAACACGATGTTAGGTCAACATCGTTTACATTGTTTGAATCCTTATATTTTGTTTACATCGTTGACATCGTTAACATCGCGATATCTATAATGTCAACACGATGTTGTGTCAACATTGTTAACATTGTTTGAACTCTTATATAGTGTTTACATCGTTGACAACGTAAACATCGCGATATATACAAACTTGAAAACGTATTGTGTTAACATTGTTTACATCGCGGTGTTTACAATGTTAACACGATGATATGTCAACATCGTTTACATTGGTTGAACCCTTATATTTTGTTTACATCGTTGACATCGTTAACATCGCGATATCTACAATGTTAACACGATGTTGTGTCAACATTGTTTACATTGCTTGAACTCTTATATAGTGTTGACTTTGTTGACATCGTTAACATCGTTATATATACCATGTTAAACAGATTTTGAGTTTACATTGTTAACACTGCAACTATTTTGTGTCAAGTTAAATTTATAACATCCTATTTTTTTTAAAAAAACCTCATAAAAATGAAAACTGAATACATGTAATCTAAAGACTTTATTGAATGAATACGAAAACTGTTTTGTAAATATTGTCAACATCACAATGTCTATGATTTCAAAAACTGTTTTGTAAATATTGTCAACATCACAATGTATACGATTTGAACGATGTAAATACAAAGGTATAGACTTTGTACACATCATATATACGATGAGGCGATGGAAACGAGATAAAACCCACATTGTCAACATATAACGATGTAAACGATGTAAACAGAAAGTTTTAGAGTCGAAATACAATATAAACACGATGTTGACACAATATTGTCAACATCACGATGTATTCGATGTGAACGATGTGAAGACATAGGAAAAGACTTATACCGTGTTAACATTGACCTAAACTCGGTGTTGTGTTAGTGTAGCTCACACGTAAACTTAACAAAATTACGTTCCCATTGATAAAACAAAAAAAGTGTGGGGTAAATTTCATTGTTTGTATAGAATCTCAGATACGTTAACATACACTTAGAAATATAAAACATCACCCCCTCTTTTTGCGAAATATTCTTTGAAGAAAAAATACCAACAAAAGCAAAAGAAACAAACAGAAAAGATAGAAATGTAGTGATCCTTAACATCTCAATCTTTTTTCTTCGTCAGAAAGCACGCTGATGCTAATGCGTAATCGAGACATCTTTAGTATCTTTAAACTACTGCAAATCATCAAAATGGCTTACACTTAACTTCAATCAATCAAATTTTTTTTCAATATTCAACACTATAATGTATTGGGAAACTCTGTATTCAGAATATTTTTTTTTGATCATCTGTATGCCCAGAATATTTTATTTTTTTTTATCAAATTCGGGATCAGAATTTTTTTTAAAGAAAAATTCCATTCTCACCCTTTTGAAGTCAAACGGTCGTTCCTGAACTGCTAGAAAAGTTGTCTGAAACAAATGCGTTCGGTTCTACGTATTTAACATGTAAATGACATAGTTTACAAGTGTGAACAAATCTTATGTACAGGTAATTAAGAAAGGTGTATAGATGTGAACAAATTTAATGTGAAACCGGTGTACATTACATTAAACTAATTGTAAACATGTTTATTGTACATGGCTTTTGGTGTGAACACGGCCTTAGTTCACAACATCTATACAATGTTGACGATGTAAAAACAATAATGTCAACATCACGATGTACACAATGTTAACGATGTAAACAGAAAGATATGAACTCTATATTCAACATGAACACGATATTGAAATGCTATTGTCAACATAACGATGTAAATCCAAAGGTAAAGACTTGGTTCACAACATCTATACAATGTTGACGATGTAAACAGAAAGATATGGACTCTATATTCAACATAAACATGATGTTGACACAATATTATTAACATCACGATGTATACGATGTGAATTATGTAAACACAAAGGTAAAGACTTGGTTCACAACATCTATACAATTTTGACGATGTAAAAACAATATTGTCAACATCACGATGTATACAGAAAGTTATAGAGTCGATATACAACATAACATGATGTTGACACGCCATTGTTAACATCACGAATATACGATGTGAACGATGTAAATACAAAGGTACAGAACATTTAGATAGGATACAATGTAAACACAGTAACGACACTATTAGATAAGTAAAATAGATCACGAAATATCGTGCACATGATTATTTATCGTATATTGAGCTTCGATTTCCCTGTTTTACTGAGTTGTTTTTTCGTTACATAACATCTGATAGTTAGTTTTCTTCATTTCAATAAACAATTTTTTTTATTAGATATTCAGAGAAAGATCGGAGCTGCTTGGTAAGTAAAATTTTTCATAAAACAATTAGATGAAAGTAAATTAGTTCTGAATGTTAGATGAGCAATTTATCAGGATGATGATCAATTACAAATACACATATGCGTCAATTTTTATTTTGTTGTTGTTGTTTTGGGTTCATTCATGTAAACACAGGGATAGTGTGCATTGATCTAGCACATCTAAATAAATCCATATATTCTCTTTAAAAACAACGCAAATAAGTATGCGCTTTATATCAAAGTCAATGTTTTCTCCGCAAAACAAAGTTTATATCTCACTGTTGTTGGGTCAGTAAGTTAACTGTATAATTTTACTCTCTATGATATTTACTAAACTGAAGTGAAATAAGTTTTAGGATATTTATTTTTATTGAATGACATTTCCTTGAAAACAAAAAATTCTATAGTCAGATAAGAGAAACATTGAAAGATAGAACGGGTTATGAATTTGAATAAGAGCTCACCTCTGTTCAAATCTCAGATAAAAAAATTGGACCAAACAAGTCAAGTTAACACAATCGAGGTCTTCGCATGAACTCTAAATAAAACCTTGGTCTAGTCTCTCAACATTGTTACAGATTGGTACAGTTCTAACCTGTACGAAAGCTTCATCGGATTTGGTTACAAGATAAGCGTCCCACAGTGCAAGTTCAGAATTCACAGAAAATATTACAAAATGAATAAAGAAAAAAATAGATAAATGCATATAAGAACTAAGATCAAACACTACGAAACATTGTAGAATATAACACAATGTTGACTACAGTATCCCTTGTTTTGACATTTTTACTTACTATGTCTTTGTTTTGTTCACACCTCGTTTTAGTTATACTGGGATTGTATGTGACTGTCATACAAGTGAGAGGTTTATCTAGCTATAAAACCAGGTATTATCCACCATTTTCTGAATAAAAAAAATCTATGTACCAAGGCAGGACTATAACAGTTGTTATCAATTCGTTTGATGGGTTTGAGCTTTTGATTTTGCCTGTTGATTGGGGACTTACCGTTTCGAATTTTTCTCGGAGTTTTTTTACTTTTAAACACAGGCACATTATATCAGTCAAATGTTTTTGTGATAGTTACATTGAAACTACAGTAGTGTCTTTTTCATTCGTTATCCTTCGTCGTCTCGATGTAGATGTTAAAATTTTGTGAAAAAGGGCTCCGGCAGTTACTAATTGATTGAGTATTTTGACTTATATTTTTTCGAATGTTTCATAGAATATTACAGAATTGATAAGTTAATACGTTGATTTATCATTCCAGCAATGGCGGACTTCAATCTCCAGACTATCCCCAGTGACCAACATTTGAAAGAATTGTCAAATCAGGTCGGAAATTGCCCATTGCAGTTGGGAGTAGAACTTGGATTAAGTTTTACTGAAATTGAGCAAAGTTTGTTCAGTTTTCCAAAAGATCTGCCCGGTTTGTTGGAAGATTTATTGACAAGATGGAGGGAAAAGTCAAAAGTCAAGACCATTTACAGCTTGATGTTGGCACTTGAACGCGTGAATGCAGGTGGACTCACATACTTACTTGAAATATCAAAGCATGCTTATGCAAAGTAAAAGAAACACCAGCATGTCGGCAAAAGTCTATTTTTTAACCAAAACAATAACTTTAATGACTGTGTTACGATTTAATGCATCACAATTGCTATTTTATACATAATTCGTTGTAAATTCTATGCATAATTATACAGATAGTTTGATAAATTAATAAAGAATTGTGAATGTAATTATAGTACTCTATTGACGGAGGATCTTTGTGATTTCATCATGGCAACCAGGATTCAAATAGTGTACGATATATGATTGTTTCGTTTACAGAAGACACATCAGCGACGATAGAATAAAAAAAAGCTAAGTAAAGTACAATACGAAGAGCATATAAGCCCTAGTATCAATAAAAGGAAGAATGACAATTTAATATTAAATGACAAAATCATAAGCTAAAACACATCAACCGAAAAAGAGAACAACTGTCATATCCCTGTATTGGTATAGGCATTTCCTAATGTCGAAAATGCTGGATGAAACCTCTCACTAAATGAGAAAGACGTGAAGGACTAACTACGACAATGAAAAGAAAATCTTAATGGTGTGTAACAAACAAAACCGCAGAACTTTGTCTTTCATGTTGTTTAGTATTTGTGTAAAATACAGTTAAAAGGTGTCTAGAACAGTGGTCGTTTTAAAATATGGAGTAAACTTTTACAATATTTAGTATGAATCAGGATTACTACATTTAAAAGCAAAGACGAAAAAAACACATTTCAAGCCAAAAAAAGTTTCGCTATAATAACAAATCATTTATTTTCAGGTCACGGGGACGCAAAAAGGACTTTTTCAACCCGTCGGTGATTTTCAGGATTATATTAACTTCTTTACCATCTGGGGATATTAAATGTAAACCATTTTAGCAATGTCCTGTCATATATTATCATTCCGTTGTATCCAATGCTAGATTCGCAGTGATACATTATTTGTTTGATACGATCATTGCAGAGGAGTTATTTGGTGTCCTTTGTTACGACCCATCATGATATTCTTCAAACTGGAATTTCAACTTTCATTCTGAGCTCAAATTTCAATGGCACTTTTTGTAATCTTTCCCGTATTTGTGCTTGTATGTGTTTTTGGAGTTTATATGCCACTGTACACGAGCTAGACATTATTTTTATATATCCAAAAAGATTAAATTACAAAAATAAAATTTGTGGCTTTGAAAGCAATATCATTCGATTCCATGCGTGGCATAAGGTCTTGAAAACTTTGAACTTGTTTTCAGACATCAGTTGTTAAGGTCTTTAAATGAATGAATAACTGACTTTCTTAACCATGTTTAGTGAAAAAATCTACTCGTTGCGACACTAACTTAATGTCATTTTGCGTTTTATCGGCCTCACAGAGATCATTGCTGGTCTTTTGACACATCTTTTTATCAATAGAAACTACTTCAAAGATAAGTTCCTCTCAAGTTGATCAAGGTGATCATTTTTGTTCTGTCTCAATTTTATTATTTCTTGTGATACTTTTGCTTTTATTTCCCCTACTCGTGTTTAATTTTCCAATCAATAAACTACCAACTCCTTACCCGCATGGGTAATAAAGTAATATCTTCTAGCATCGTAAATTTTCCATAAGTTCAATGCATGTTTGCCATGCATGTTGGACATACCAAGCAATCATGATTAGAACAATAAAACTCAAAACACATGGCTTCATGATGGTTGCAGGTTTTATTTGTGTTGAACGTAGTCCCTGCTGACAAAGGCAAATCAACCAATTGGTGAGAAGCAAGGACTATGTATAGCAACACAATCAGTACATAACACATCTTACAATCAGTAGAAACGTTTATTACCTCGGACGATTTATGTAGATTTATGTAGTCTAGAACAGGGATCACACATTACTATTTTGACGCCATTTGCCAGGGACCAGCAAAAAGAAATGTAAGAACATTTTGTAACACGTATTTTGTCACATATGTGTTACTTGGTTCGACACAAAAAGCAAACAGACAACCGTTTGACTAGTATAGAAATTGTCTAGCTTATTGCTATAAAACAATAACGCTTGTGAAAAGTAAAATCACAAAAAATACTGTGATCTTTAGGTTTCTGATATGAAGTTGTTTGCAATAAAATCGGATTTTTGTAAAACATACTTTTTCCAATCAAATTGTAATTTTTATAAAATTGTCCCCGTAATGTGCGTTTTTTTGTTGTTGTTGATTAATTGGTAACAACAGCTACTTATCCTACTAAAATGAATATTTTTCTTCTACAGCAATCATTTAGTTGTAAACAATACATGATTTCCCATTATTTGAATCAGCTTGAAATCAAAATGTAAATCACAGTGTGATATTATTTCGCTTCCATGTTTTTATCAAACACGTGTTTTACGTGTTTGATAAAAACATGGAAGCGAAATCTCATTATTTATCTTACTCCCTATACATTTCTTGTTTATTCCATATTAGGTTAGTAAGCATGGCTTTTTTAATACACTAATACACGGTTATTCGTTTTTTCATGCGTTTTGTTATTTGATTTTGCCATGTGATTATGAACTTCCCAAATTGATTTTCCTCGAAGTTCAGTATTTTTGTGATTTTACTTTTTAGTAGTGGTCTTACCTCCCTTCATAAAAACAAAAAGGTGTTGGAGAAAAGGTTTCATCAGACAGAGAAATTAATGACAAACATTTAAAGTAAATTCTACATACACATTTTAAGTTTACAAGTTGTTATTGTTGGCATTTGGTTTTTGTATAGACCGATGGAAGTAACTATGTTCTTAATACTAACGTAAACGGTATTGAAGACTGATAACTATAATTAAATAGGCAATTAGTCTAAATACCACATGTCAGCTTAAGATATTCGGTAAGATAAAATGGTAACACAGTGTGCTGGTGACCTAATACGATATAAATGGTGTCAGTAAATTCCTGTTGGGGATTTGAGGTTTGCTCGCAAACCATATGGAATTTACTGACCCCAAATATACGGTAGTAGGTCATTAGCACACTACTGTATGTTACTAATATTGATAGTCAGTTCATCGGTTTTTTTTATGAAAATCATCTCATCATAAGATCAAATGAGCATCACTTTCAGTTCTTCTTCGTCGTCGGTCGTCCATAACATTTTCAAAGATCTTCTCCTCTGAAATTATATTACTAATTGCAATTAAAGCTGGGGTTAAATATCCTTATGGTATCCAGTATAAAGTTTGGATCTATTTTTCTGGTAAGTCAAATAACATGGCCGTTATAGTTGAAATAGATCAAAAAGTTATCATACATTTATTGTATAATTGATAGAATAAAAGTTTGTCAAATCAAAAATGTTTATTATTTCAAGATCTACCTATAAGCAGCCGAATTTCAGGTGATTCCTTTTTTTAGATTTTATTTCGCTTTTATCCTAGAAATGATATTAGATATAAAAAAACTATTGAGGCAAAACTAAACCGTACCTGCAATACAGAATGTCAATTCAAACAAGGAATTGGAAAAAAGTAAAATCACAAAAATACTGACAGAAAACATCAAACAAATGGACAACAACTGTTATCTTCCTGATTCGATACACGCATTTTCAAATTTTGGATGACTCGTAAGGAAGTAAAGATCTTAAAACAAATTGAATGTTAGATTTTGAAAAGATTTTCTCTGAAAAAAATAAAGCAAACCAATTTCAACTTACATTTGGGCAAATTATTATTCAAGTATGTAGTATTAAGTTTTTTTAGTCATTCAATAAACATGGCCGCGATGATTAAAACTAGAAAATAGAAATACAAACCATTAGCTGTCTTAAACTTGAAAACTGTAATAATTGTATTGAATCCACAAGGGCTACCAATGTCAGAGATTATATATTGTCCTACTTCAATACATTTTCTCATTGCATTATATCAATTTACCTGGCAAAGATGTCAGGTGAGCGAAAATTGATCATAAGGCTTTTTATTCATAATTTTGAATTATAATCAACTGTAAAATGATATCAGATGACAAAGAAGCTATGCAACCAAAAGTGCCAAATGGTGAAGTTGAAATCAGTCTTTCGTAAATTTTACAGTCATCATCAAGAGTTGGTTGATTGTTATTGAATACCTGGTTCGCGTATGATAGTGCATATGTTCCAAATGTCCAGTTATCGTAATAATTTTTGTGCGTGTTTAAAGTTAATATGTATAGTAATGATTTTTTTAAATTCAAATTGTAATTTGTAAAGAGATAAAAACCGTCTTCACCATATTTTTTTTATTATTATTATTAAATTGCAACAGCAGCTATTATAAAATTGAAAATTGAAATGGGGAATGTGTCAAAGAGACAACAACCCGACCATAGAAAAAACAACAGCAGAAGATCACCAATAGGTCTTCAATTTAGCGAAATATTCCCGCACTCGGAGGCGTCCTTCAGCTGGCCCCTAAACAAATATATATTTGTTCAGTGATTTAAAATAAGACTGTCTTCAAACAGCATTTATTAAGATGTGAACAAGACATGATTTTTCGTTTTTTTTTAAATAGGCTTAGAGGTATATTATAAATCACAGTGCGATATGCATATTCACTACAAAATCCAGTTTCGATTAAAACAAAAGAAGTGAATAGAAAATCTTGCATCAACACCATATCGCATCGTAAGCAAATTAAAGCTTAGATATGGCAATAAATTCCTACAAATTCTCCACACAAAAAAAACAGCGCAACGATAATACAATGATACCAATTAGTAAGAATAACATGCGCATGAAACGGACGGTATTATGGCTGATTTTTTTAATTAAAAAAAAAAGAAATGAAATAAGTGATCAGGTCAACTGGGAGATAAATTCCAATGTAAAATACGTAAAAGGATGTAAGAATTGTTTATGAATGCGTTAAATATTTACAAAAAGAAACGTGTTAACAAAAATCACTCATCCATTGATTTAGATTTAAAATCCGTCCTTTTACTTTCTGGCGTTAAGTAGGCTTCATGTAAGAGGTTACGAGTTTGAGCTTTCTAAAAAGCTATGAACTGCTCATCTCTGACCCAATTTAAGATTAAATGTGTACATGAGTTTTTGAATTAGTATTGGAAATGTGGAATTCTAGATATTGATTGACGTAAAATGGATTTACTTTAAGAGTGTGCATTATACACTTTTTTTTTTAATTTCAAATTACTTACCAAAAATTAAAACAATTATAAATACACACGGCTATTGAAGTGTGCCTCTCTAGAGGTGTACCTATATTATATATATATATCAGAAGTTATAAAATACAGATACTTCATTGTTGTGAACATTGTATAGGAATATTGTTTAGCAAAGGAAATCGAGCTAACTGCAGAGTATCAAAGCAAATAAACAGGTATTGATAATTACATAATAGTTATTGAAAAACTGGTCATTATCGTGATATATGGACTGCCCACAGGCCAGTGGTATTGACCGAGACAGCGATAATGACTGAGCCAAAGGCGAGGATATTGTTGCTGTCGCAGTCAATACCACCGTCCTACGGGCTGTCCATATATCACGATAATGACCAGTTTTTCAATAACTATTATGTTTATTTCATTGAGAAACTATGTTTTGAGAAGAATTCATAAAATTCAAAATGTTGAAAGTAACCTCAAGATAGTGTACGATTTCTTTAGGAAAGAGTGAAGACGGGTCATAGTTTTAGATATCTATATAAGTCACTTCAATACTTGAAATACAAAATAAAGTTTACTATAATTAGATCAGTAGCAAAATGGTCATTATAGTTGTCTGCACTAGAAGACGTGTCTTTCATTTTTCTAACTGTAAACTGCAAACACGCCTGAACCGCGTTGAGTTTTCTTACGGAACGTCATTCAAACAGACAAACCACGCCCCACCGGTCATTATCATGTAAAAGTCTGTTAACGACCGGTTTTCCGGTCCGTTTTGTTCTGTTAATGACCGATGGAACTTATTACTGAAGAATAAAGAATGTCGCCTCTTTTTATCCAATAAGATAAGCTTATTCTAAACCGATATGAAATAATCGATATTTCAATATTAAATGAATCTGTGAACTGTATGCATTATAAAACAAACATGAATTAACAACAGTTGATCGGAACTGAAATACAGATAGTTAATTTTCCGGCATTTGATGTCTTACCATGGGCGAGAAAAATATGTTTTTCTTTATCTCATATAAGCCAAGAGCTGTTGCTGTATCTCAGTCACATCATTATACAACCAATCTGAATCTATCATGTAATAAGGAATATGTTAAAGATGGCGTGTATTTCGAATAAAACTAATATCTCCGCATCGTGATAATATGCCCGCAAATGGTGGTTGAAATAAATGTACTAGGGTAAACACAAACATATTGGGTGGAAACAGGTCTTTTCTTTGTAAAATTTTGCTCAAGTTATAACTTGGTTTATAATTACTATGTCCTTCTGGTAGACAATTTACTTAATTAAAACCCCATTTCTATGTTTAGTGATACTAGAAAACATAAGGTTACTCGTGGATGAAACATACTATTTTAGTAAAATCGAAAAACACGTCTTAACACAATGTGTTCACAATTATGCGAATTTAAGTCATTAAGGAAAAAATAAGAAAAAGGACTGTTAATTAACACCAGGGTTGAATGCATATGCCACGAGCGGGATGGGATCTCACAAATTAGAAATGAGGAGATGAGGTATGATAGCCAATGAGACAACTATCCACTAAAGTTTAAGTTAGGTGCATATTTGCACTTTCTTTACAGCTGAGTCATCGCTGTGACTTAGCTACTGACACTACCTATCTACCGAGGACATTTCCTTTGTTTTGGAATATATTATTAAAATATCAAACTGATGAATTCAATTATCATTGTTTGAACTATGAAGTGTAAATAAAGAAAGTGTTAACCCATGTTCGATTAAAGTGTATATGCTGTACCAAAGGGAAGTTTAGGTACCAACCATATATACCCTGTGTTTAAGAATTTTTGTATGTGTCGAATAAGAAAAAACACCGAATAATCAATCATTTAGACATTCTAAGTAAATATTCGTATGAATGAAGGAAAATGTAAGAATATATCTACAACATCTACAAGCAACAAACATGAAATAATCGTTTCAAGATAAGTATCTTATTTTACTAGCACTTCTAAAAAAACGGTTCGCTAAACGTCTTCATTTAATTATATTGTCACCTGTCTGTTACGTACTTGTTTACATAAAAAAATTGTTTCAGAAGACGGATGGTTTGGCTTCAATTTTACTATATTAGATATGTAACCAAGCTGAAGAAGGCTTCGTCAATAATATTGCTGTGGCCGCTTATATATATTACTACATCTATGTGATTCTAATTATAAATGATGCATATCGATAGATTTATTTTGATAATTTACAAAGTAAACCATACAAAATGATTTTCACAGAGATAGTTAGCGAAATATTAAGTGTTTCTTTAAAATATCAAATAGCGTACAACCAGCGCATACAAGCACTACTATATTTTATCAATATCAAAAATCTTCAAACATACATAGTTAGTCAATCTTTCAAATATCTTCCCTTTGTTATTTGTTATTTCTATCACAATAGTTGTAATCCCGATTTTTTAACTAGTTCGTCTACTTTTAGATTTTAAGTTTATCAAATACATTTGTGCCAAGACTAAGGATAGAACTTCTGTAAAACATGGTATGGTATGATTGTATTGTATGTTGGTATGCTTTGATGGTATGGTATGTTGGTATGGAATGATGGAATGGTATGTTGGTATGGTAATGACAAACTGTTACAATGTTTTACTTTTCCTAGTGATAGGATGTTCGGTATAAAAAAAACCATTGTGGCCTATTGAATTTGCAAATATCCAAAATGGTCCCCACGTTTGACGATTTTGGATATTCACCTCCTCAGCGTGCAAATAGTGTATATTGTTTCACATATAGTATACAATAAATTGAAATTTTGCAATTAATAAAAAAAATGTAACAAAACTTTAACTACATTATATAAATTATAATTATTGTAAGATATGAAGCACTTACCAAAATGTCAAAGAATAATTCACAGAAAGTTTCCATTTTTCAGGTAAGGACATCATATTCTATCTTAGTAATCTCAACTTAATGGTTAACCGAGATGTCTCATGTTTTATGTTCGAAATTTATGTAAGTAATCGGTTTTGTCTACATCCACTCTCTCTTGCAGTAGTATTTTCTTTTCAAAAATAAACCATGCCATGCTTCATACCATTATATATTACTATGGTATATTAACTTGTACCATACCATCATAGCATATTATGGTACCATTCATGCATATTATAATATGGTTGTATTTGTACAATACCACAATATTATAACACATAACGTACCATCATATTATACCATGTTTTACAGTATGCCAGAAAAAAAGTTGCCCGCAGAATTTTGTTCTATTGCCCACATTAAGGCTCTCTATTATGTTTCAATTTCGAATTTGGAATCAAATTATGCGTACATGTACATCATAAATGTTTCCTTTGTTTGAGTCTGTGGTGTACATGTTTGTTAGATAATAAACATTATTCAGGAAAATCATGGATTTATAATCGATGTTTGGTTTTAATAATTAGTAATTTAGAAATAATTTTGCAATTTTACAGCTTCAGTCTTATATTTTGAGTTTATAAACACATGTAGCATCGAATATACGTGCCTTAAATGTTCTATGCGAAGGTAGAATTCATATGATTTTTTTTTTAATTTACTTCCACGAAAGTTTTCAATATTTCATAAAGTTCTGACTGCATTGTACTTCATTATCCCTCCTTATTTTCAAACATTTAAAAAAAACAGACACTCTTCCACGAATGGAATCAATACATCCATTAAATATTTAAAATGAATAGGCACTATACAATACAGAGGAGAGTAAAAAATATATTGATATATTAGCCCATGAAAAACCATGATGAAAAAGAATGCATTGACACATTGTCATCATCTAGTAGTGTCAAATACAATGTGTTTTGTCTTGATACCTTTTAGTCTATAAATGACCTTGAATGAACGTGGAGTTGGACTTGGAGATGGTGACCAGCGAAAACAAATTGATCAGTTTTCGTTTGTAGGTTGCAGTCTTGTAATTGACTGCTCCATAGGCTTACATGTTAAACAGCTGATCTTTGAAATAAAAAAAATAATAAATGCTACATAGAAAAAAAAAATGTCATGTTCATATCATGTATGTACTAATGTGAAATTGTGATTTAATCGAAAAAAAGGGGGTCTTGCCACGAAGAATAAAAAGTTACGTAACCCTGAAGTCAAAACATTTTTTTCTACTTTCTGTTTGCTGTTTTTACTAGGCCGCACCACTTCCAGTAAACATGATATCCTTCCACCTTCCTGGATAGATATCCCCCAAAAGATGCAAGAATTTTTTAAAGTCTATTAATATGTTTCAATTCAGCATAAACCTATAATCAAACAGAAAAAATTGAGTTCGGAAAAAAATTCAGAAAAAAATGCACCATTTTGTTTCCCTCCATGTTTTGACACGCACCAGAAACTGGAGTTGTAATACAAGACTGGTACCTGTACTACTAGGCAATAACTACAGACAATGCACTTTTAAAATTCTTTGCTCACTGTCAACAGATTAAATTTGACATATTGTATAAATTTAAGAATGGAAATGGGGAATGTGTCAAAGAGACAACAACCCGACCATAGACAAAACAACAGCAGAAGGTCACCAACAGGTCTTCAATGTAGCGAGAAATTCCCGCACCGGGAGGCGTCCTTCAGGTGGCCCCATAACAAATATATACTAGTTCAGTGATAATGAACGCCATACTTATTTTCAAATTGTAAACAAGAAAGTAAAATTAAAAAAATACAAGACTAACAAAGGCCAGAGGTTCCTGACTTGGGACAGGCGCAAAAATGCGACGGGGTTAAACAAGTTGATGAGATCTCAACCCTCCCCCTATACCTCTAGCCAATGTAGAAAAGTAAACGCATAACAATACGCTCATTTAAAATTCAGTTCAAGAGAAGTCCGAGTCTGATGTCAGAAGATGTAACCAAAGAAAATAAACAAAATGACAATAATACACAAATAACAACAGACTACTAGCAGTTAACTGACATGCCAGCTCCAAACTTCAATTAAACTGATTGAAAGATTATGAATTCATCATATGAATATCAGGCACAATCCTTTCCGTTAGGGGTTTAGTATCATACCATCATTATAGTATGCAGTAAAACATTTGTATATACGTGTACGGCAGTCAAAATATTGCCGACAGTGCAAGAAACTGAACAAAGGGGCAAAATGCAGGTTCTTTGTAATTGAAATTCCTTTTTACTGTATGCAATACATCTTTCAGACGACTTTTTCAAGAAGCAATAGCTAAAAAAATTATAAAAAATCGAAGGTAAGATTTTTTTTTGTTCAATCATAATGAACTAATTCGCTTAGGGCCATCGGATGTCTTCTGGGGTCAACTCGATAGTGAATTAGATAGCGCCCAGGCTAAAATGCACACGAAACGAAGCTACATTTTATCGAGGCCATGCTCAGTAAAATGTTTATTTAAGACTTTCCTAATTTGAAATATGATATACATGGTTATAAATCAAATTTGAGAAGTTGAGTTAAAATGGTGAACATTGAATTTGACAGCTAGTTGTCCTTAAATAACGATAATTTGCTATTTTTCTTTGTCTTTTATCTCAGATAAATCTCTATCATATAAGTACACATGTAGAAACTGTTAGGAAAATATGATCAGCAAGATCTACAAATATTTGAATTTCCCAGAAATCTTGATAAATCCCTGAAGAATTTATATTTGTAAATAGGTTTTTTTACATTTTTTTTGTGCCCATAATTTTTTTTTCTCCAAAATCCCCTATGAACAAGTGAACCAATTTTAAAAAAATACTAATTAGTATTAGAGTATCTAATGGAAAGTTTGTCTTTTTTAGTCAGTCAACAAACATGGCTCAAACTACACCATAAGATTATGATGCATCAGTTGTCTTAAATACAGAAAACCATAACAAATAGATAAAAATCTGCTGAGTAAAAAAAACTCTCAATTTAAAGATCTACATACCTCCTGTGACATCGTTATTTTTCAGTCAAAGCATTCTGTTCAACAATTCTGTATTTAGAAATGATCTAACCTTGTAAATAACAAATACAGTTAGAGATATTTTTCGGACATCATCATTCTTTATTCTTTAACAATAGAATATCTGTGTCAGAGATCTCCTCAAATTTGATCTCCATGACGTAGTTGAAATTTGTTCAAAGAATGCAAGTTTATACCGATCAAATCATATTTATAAATTCGTCTTTCAGAACAAAAGATGGCATCGAAAATGGTTATGTGTGACCCATGTTCCAGACTAAATAAATCCTCTGAGGGATTGAAATATTGTACAGATTGTGAAGACACTTTATGTACAGATTGTGCCGCTCTACACAGTGCTGTCAAACTCCTTGCATCTCACCATTTGGTTGATGTGTCTGTAACAACTGGAAATACGTTCAACATTAAGAAAGACTGCGGTGATCATGAAGGCATGTGTTACGAGTTTTATTGTTCTGATCATGATTGCTTGATATGTCGAACGTGCATGGCAAACACACATCGCACGTGTGGTAAAATTCAACCAATAGATGTCGCTGCCAAAGGTTGTAGATCATCTACGATGTTAGAAGATATCACAAAAGAAATTACTTGGCTACTCAACGCGACAAAGGAACTGGTAGTTGGTAGACAGGAAAATAAAACACTAGTAAAAGAAATAAAGGCAAAAGTATTACAAGAGATAGCAAAATTCAGACAGGACATAAATGATCACCTAGATCAACTGGAAAAGAAGCTAATCTATGAAGTAGATACCATAAACAAAACTAATCGTGAAAAGGCTCGCAATGATCTCAGTGAGGCGGATAAAAGGCAAAATGACATTAAGTTAATGTTGCAGCAAGTCGATTTTTTCACTAAACACGGTTCAGAAAGTCAGTTATTCATTCATCTGAACACGGTAAAGCCTGATGTCACAAAACAAGCTCAAAGTTTTCAAGAACTTATCCCATGCCTGGAATCATATGATATTGATTTCGAAGCAACAGATTTGATTTCTGTGATTAGATCTTTTGGATCCGTAAAAATAAAGTCTAGCTCATGTAAAGTGGCATATCAATTCCCAAAACACATGCAGGCACAAACACAAGATGTCCGACAAAAAGTGCCAACAAAGTTTGAGCTAGAAAAGAAAGTTAGCATTCTCGTTGGAAGAATCACATGCATTGCTGTAACAAACGATAACAAGTTACTCCTCTGCAATGATGGTATCGATAAGGATAAGGTATCACTGTGGACAGAAACAGGTCATCACATAAAATCTTGTACTGCTGCCGGTCGGCCGTTTGGAATAGCAGTCGTTACAGAAACAGATGAAGCAGTGGTGACACTGAGTAATGTTAGGTCCATGCAGTTTATAAATTTAACAACTGTAACTATAGGTAGACAAATTGACATTGATGTGTCACGCCCGCATGGTATTGCAGTTATAAGAGACAGTGTTTATGTTGGTTCATGTGATGGAAAAGTTTCAATCATTAACATTGTAAGCAAAAAGTGTGTAAAGACGGTGGTTATTGGAATTGGATATATTACGGCAGTAATTCCATTCGTTAAGGATAGAGAAGAACTATTATATTGCTGCAATTTTTGGTGTTGGAAATCTTGTCAGTTGTATCAAGTTGGACGGAACTCTTGTTTTCTCTTTACCTGTAAACGTACCAATGACTTTAGCACTGGATTCTAATGGAAGTTCGTATGTAACAGGATATGGTTCTAATGAATTACATCGTATATCACCAGACGGTAAAGTAAATGATGTAATTTTAAAAGAATCTGACGGGTTAAATAATCCCTCAGCTGTTTTAACAGGACCTACAACAAATTGTACATTTCAAATGCCGGTACTACAAATGTTATGATATTCCATTGTAAATGAACAGACATTCAAGCAAAAACAAACGGACAACCGTATTATTTCATTATACTCTTGAAAAAGTAATTTTCTGACTTGTTGATATATGACCATAATTGCTTTTGAGCGAAATGTTTCTGATTTAAAGTTGTTAGAAATAAAATCGTATTTGGGTAAACTTACTGTTCTAATTGTGTTTGTTTCAGATGACATGTTTTATTGACTTTTCCCAATGAAATCGTAATTATTATAAAACTGTCCTCGTAATATGTGTTTTTTTTTATCAAGTTGCGTATCTTACTTAAAGAAGGGTTGTTTTCACAAAGCAATCATTTAGTTGTAAAGAAGATATGATTTCCTGTTCTTTATATCAGTTTGAAGACAAAGTTTAAATCACAGTGTAATATGCCTGTTCACTACGAAACACATTTTCGATAAAAAAAAAAAAAACATAAGAGATTACAATATCAGATAGTCAGTTCATCGGATTTTTTGTTGTGTATATATATGAACTCATCACAAGACCAAGTAAGGTACATGCATCAATTTGAGTTCGACGTCTGCTCCGTCTGTCGCCCGTTACATTATCAAAGATCTTCTCCTTTGAAATAGATAGTCTATATATATTACTTAACTTATTGAAAATACAAACTATTTTAGTAAACTGTTTGTTGACAGCACGTGTTCTCAATTATACGAATTTAAGTAATTGAGAAAAAAGGACTTCGGTTTGAGCCAAGGCTCCGTGTTGAAGGCCGTACTTTAACCTATAATGGTTTACTTTTTTAAATTGTTATTTGGATGGAGAGTTGTCTCATTGGCACTCACACCACATCTGCCTTTATCTATATTCTGTTGTTTCATTCCCTAGTTTTATATGTCAATTTATGTAAACCATGTATTGATAGATAGCTAAATGGTGTTTATATCCACTGCCAATCATTGCGGCTAGATTTCATTAATGGAGGTAGCCTGATGAGAACTACTGACGTTTTGTAGAAAACAAACTTACAATCAACGTCAATTAACATTAGGGTTGAATGCACCTGCCACGATCGGGGTGGGAACTTACACATCAGAAATAAGTAGATGAAGTATGATTGCCAAATGAGACAACTATCCCCAAAAGTTCAAATAAAGTGGGTATAGGCAATTTTTTACAGCTAAGTAATCGCTGTGACTAAATTACTACTACTTAGCCAACGAGGCCCTTTTCCTTGTTTTATAATATATTATCAGAATATCAAACTGATGCATTCAATTATCTGTTTGAACTACATGTATGAAATGTAAATAAAGATAGTGTTAACTAATGTTCGATACAAGTGTATATGCTGTATATATGGGAAGTACAGGTACACATCATCTTAGCCTGGTGTTTGATATTTTTTTTATGTGTCAAATGACGAAAAACAAACCATCAAGAAATTAAACATTAAGACATTCTAATAGTAAGTAAAAACTAATTTATGTTCGTTTGAATAAAGGAAAAGTTAAGAATAAATCTACAACATGTACAAGCAATAATCGTGAAATGGAACAAAAATGAAATTATCGTTAACAGATAAGTATCTTATCTGAACAAGCACTTCTCAAAAAGTAGTGTAGTCTATAAGTCCTCAATTTTATTGCCACATGTGTGTTACGTACTTTTTTTTACACTGAAATAATTTGTATCAGAGGACGGATGGTTCGGTTTCAATTTTATTATATTATATGTTACCAAGCTGTAGAATGCTTCGTCAATAATATTTCTATGGCCGCTGATATATGTCATTACATCTATGTGATTCTAAATGATCCAAGTCGGTAGATTTATTTTGATATCTTACAACATGATTTGCACAGAGATAGTTAGCGGAATATTAAGTGTTTCTTTAAAGTATAAAACAGCGTAAAACCAGCTCATATTAGCACTACTATATTTCATCAATTTACAAAGTCACAAGCATAACTGTTGTTTTTTTCTATCACAATTATTGTAATCCCAATTATTGAAACTTTTTCCTCTACTTTTAAAATTTGAAATTTATCAAATGCATTTATATCAAGACTAAGAATACAACTTCTTAAGAAAAAGGTTGCCCGTAGAACTTTTATCAATACCTACATTAAAGCGCTCTGTTTTTTCAATATGTTTCAATTCCAACTGTTAATATCGAGCGAACTTCATGAAAATTGACACAGAAACAAATATTGCGAACATGGAAATCAGAATCGTTTCCATGGTTTAGTCTTAGTCGTACATGTACCTAATAAAATTTATTTAGGGAACACATGATTTTGTAATCATTGTTTGGTTTTAGTAATATTTTTTTGGCTTTCCTATTTTGGTCTTCTTTTTTGAATTTATTAACACATGTAACATCAAGTATGAATGACTTCAATCTTTCAGCCGACATTGGAATATCTTTTTTTTCACTTTTCTTCCAAAATAGGTTTAAATATTTCATGAAGTTCTGACTGCATTGTACTTCATTATCCCTCCTTATTTTCAAACATTTAAAAGACAGAAACTCTTCCAAGAATGGAATGAATACATATTTTAAATATTAAAAAATAAATAGGCACTATACATTACAAAGGAAAGTAAAAAAAATGATATATGAGCCCATGAAAAACCGGGATGAAATAGAATGCATTGACACATTGTCATCATCTAGTAGTGTCAAATACACTGTGTTTAGTTTTTATACCTTTTAGTTCATAAATGACGTTGAATGAACATGGATTTGGACTGGGAGATGGTGATCATCGAAAACAAATGGATTTCCCAAGATCAGTGTTCGTTTGTAGTACTAGGCAATAACTGCAGACAATGCACTTTTAAAATTCTTTGTTCACTGTCAACAGATTAAATTTGACATATTGTGACTATTTTACCTATTTTTCCTGTTTCGACCAAACATCGTTGTAAATGTAATGAAATGTGATACGTGTCATACAAGTGAGAGGTTTAGCATTATAAAACCAGGTTCAATCCACCATTTTCTACATTTGAAAATGCCTGTACTAATTCAGGAATATGACAGTTGTTGTCCACTCGTTTGATGCGTTTTATCATTTGATTTTACCATTTGATTTGGGACTTTCCGTTTTAAACTTTCCTTGGAGTTCAGTATTTTTTTTTATTTTACTTTTTTTTACGACATTGATACCACATATACAATTTATATACCTTGGCCTTGATTACAAATATAGGTTATCAATATCCACGGTAGACACCTGTGTAAAATTGAGACAGTGATAATGGTATAGTGATTGAAGATAACACTGCGAATATTTAGAAAGTAAACGCATTTAAATTAAAAAAAAAATATCACAAAATTCTGTCGATAGAGGCCATCGACACAATCAAGTGCTAAATGAGAATTTGCTAATGAATTTTACAATACATTTTAGACATACAATAACATAAAACATAATACATCAGCTTTTTACTTCCTGTTAAAATTATAACTTTTCTGTTCATAATATATTAGGGAAACAAACTCTGATCATAAATTGTTAATCATACCATTATCATTCAGCCAACTAATTATATATTATTTAGAAATTAAACGGCTAAATATTCCTCCAAATGTTACGCATCTGTCCTTGAAAGCCTTTTAAGGCCAAAACATTTTAGTTGTTTTTCTTTGTTTTGAATCCACTCGTTGAAATATATCTGAATGATTTAGGTGTAAATCAGTACACATTATATTTCAGAAATCTTTCGAAAATCACGAAACCAGGGTATTTTTATAGAGAATCTTGCTTGCGATCTAAAACGTTCAAGACGTATGTGCAGTTTTCTTGAAGAAAAATTATATACACAAGAATGATTTGGACGGAAAAGATATATCACAATATGATATTCTTATCGTTTGCTCTTATTTTTTTCAGATCAACAGGCCAAACAGGTCATGTGAACTATTGGTATCATTATGAGTCCGTCGTTGTAAACATTTTCAAAGAACTATTCGTCTGAAATGACTATAATATTATCAATCTCAACTGAAGTTGGGGTTTATGATCATTAAAGTATGCAGTAAAACATTTGTATATACGTATACGGCAGTTAAATTATTGCCGACAGTGCTAAAAACTGCATGAACATAGGGGCAAAATGCAGTTTCTGTGTAATTGAAACCCCTTTTTACTGTATGCAATACATCTTTCAGACGACTTTTTCAACAAGCAATAGCTACAAAATGTATAAAAAATCGAAGATAGGATTTTTGTTGTTCAATCATTAATGAACTAATTTGCTAAGGGTCATCGGAAGTCTTCTGGGGTCAACTCTATAGTGAATTAGATAGCGCCAAGGCTAAATTGCACACGAAACGAAGCTACATATTATCGAGGCCATGCTCAGTAAAATGTTTATTTAAGAATTTTATAATTTGGAAAATGATGTACATGGTTATAAATCAAATTTAAGAAGTTGAGTTACAATGGTGAACATGATTTTGACAGCTAGTCCCCCATTTAAGAGCAGTTGTCCTTAAATAACGATTATTTGCTAGTTTTCTTTGTCTTTTATCTCAAAATCTCTATTATATAGGTACACATGTAAAAACTGTTAGGCAAATATGATCAGCAAGATCTACAAATATTTTAATTTGCCAGAAATCTTGATGAATCCCTGAAGTATTTATATTTCTAAATAGTTTTTTTACTTTTTTTGTGCCCATAATTTTTTTCCTCAGAAATCTCCTATGAACAAGTGAACCAATTATCAAAAAATACTTTGATAAATTATTATCAGAGTATCTAATGGAAAGTTTGTCTTTTTCTGTCAGTCAACAAACATGGCTCAAACTATACCATAAGATTATGATGCATCAGTTGTCTTAAATACAGAAAACCATAACAAATAGATAAAAAATCTGCTAGGGTAAAAAAAAAACCTCTCAAATTCAAGATCTACCTACCTCCTGTGCCATCGTTATTTTTCAATCAAAGCATTCTGTTCAACAATTTTGTATTTAGAAATGATCTAACCTTGTTTATAACAAATACAGTTAGAGATATTTTTCGGACATTATCATTCTTTTATCTTTCACGATAGAAAATCTGTGTCAGAGATCTCCTCGAATTTGATTTCAATGACGTAGTTGAAATCTATTTAAAGAATGCAATTTTATACCGACCAAATCATATTTATAAATTCATCTTTCAGAACAAAAGATGGCATCGAAAATGGTAATGTGTGACCCATGTTCCAGACTAAATAAATCCTCTGAGGGATTGAAATATTGTACAGATTGTGAAGATACTTTGTTTACAGATTGTGCCGCTCTACACAGTGCTGTCAAACTCCTTGCATCTCACCATTTGGTTGATGTGTCTGTAACAACTGGAAATACGTTCAACATTAAGAAAGACTGCGGTGATCATGAAGGATGTGTTTTGAGTTTTATTGTTCCGATCATGATTGCTTGATATGTCGAACGTGCATGGCAAACACACATCGCACGTATGGTAAAATTCAACCAATAGATGTCGCTACGAAAGGTTGTAGATCATCTGCGATGTTAGAATATATCACAAAAGAAATTACTTTGCTACTTAACGCGACAAAGGAACTGATAGTTGATAGACGGGAAAATAAAACACGAGTAAAAGAAATAAAGGCAAAAGTATTAAAAGTGATAGCAAAATTCAGACAGGACATAAATGGTCACCTAGATCAACTGGAAAAGAAGCTAATATATGAAGTAGATACCATAAACAAAACTAATCGTGAAAAGGCTCGCAATGATCTCGCTGAGGCGGACAAAAGACAAAATGACATTATAGAAATGTCGCAAAAAGTAGATTTTTTTACTAAACACGGTTCAGAAAGTCAATTATTTATTCATCTGAACACGGTAAAGCTAATGTCTCAAAACAAGCTCAAAGTTTTCAAGACCTAATGTCATGTCTGGAATCAAATTATATGGATTTCAAAGCAACATGTTTAATTTCTACAATAAAACTTTTTGGAGACGTAGAAATAAAGTCTTGGCTATGTAAAGTGGCATATCAATTCCCAAAACACATGCAGGCACAAACACAAGATGTTCGACAAAAAGTGCCAACAAAGTTTGAGCTAGAAAAGAGAGTTGGCATTCCCGTATGAAGAATATCATGCATTACTGTTACAAACGATAACAAATTACTCCTCTGCAATGATGTTACTGACAAGGATAACGTATCACTGTGGCACAACAGGTCAACACTTAAAATCATGTACTGCTGATGGTCGGCCTTTTGGCATAGCTACTGTACCAGGAACAGATGAAGCAGTGATGACATTGAGCGTTTTGAATTTAATTCAGTTTATCATCATATCAGTTTTACTCCATGTAGAAAAGATAATATTGAAGTTCCAGGCCCGCATGGTGTCTCAGTTATAAAATACAATTTGTATGTCGGTTCCAAAAACGGAAAGGTTTTTATCATTAACCGAAAAAGCAAAAAGTGTCTAAAGACGCTGGATATTGGGCGTAGTTATATGTCGTCAATTACTGCTGCGAATATGGTGGTAAGAATCTAGTCAGTTGTATAAAATCAGATGGAACATGTGTTTTCTCTTGTGCTGTAAACGGACCAATAACTTTAGCACTGGATACTAAGGGAAATTCGTATGTAACAGGATATGGTTCTCATGATTTACATCGGTTATCCCCTGACGGTAAAGTAGATACTGTAATTTTGAAGAAATCTGACGGGTTATGTAGTCCCTTAGCTGTTGCATTTAACAAGACCTTAAACGAGTTGTAAATTTCAAATGCCAGTGCTAACAATGTTATGATTTTCAATTGTAAATGAACAGACATTCAAGTAAAAATAAACGGACAACCGTATTGTTTGATAAAACTCTTTTAAAAAAGAGACATTTTGACATATTGCTATATGACTTTAACGCCTGTGAACGAAATGTTTCAGATTTGTATTTGTTTGTTTCAGATGACATGCTTTATTGACTTTTCCTAATGTAATCTTAATTTTTATAAAACTGTCCTCGGAATATGTGCTTTTTTTTTATCAAGTTGCAACAACAGCTAGCATATCTTGCTTAAAGAAGGGTTGCTTTCACACAGCAAGTATTTAGTTGTGAAGAAGATATAATTTCCTGTTCTTTATATCAGTTTGAAGACAAAGTTTAAATCACAGTGTAATAATATGCCCATTCACTACGAAACACATTTTCGATAATAATAACATATATACGAAACAATATATGAGAGTCAGTCCATCGGATTTTTTTGTGTGCATATATATAAACTCATTACAAGACCAAGTAAACTACATGCATCTGTTTGAGTTCGTCGTCGGCTCCGTCTGGCGTCTTTTATATTATCAAAGATATTCTCCTTTGAAATAATATTACTTATTTCGATCAAAACCGGGGTCAACCATCCTTATGGTCAGTTAAAACACATGGCTATTGTGGTTGAAATAGATCAAAAGATTGCATTATTGATAGAAAAAGTTTCTCAGAACTAAAATCTACCTGTTATCTATCTGCAACATAATTTAAAGACCAATTTTTAAGGAGCCATTGCAATTAGATTACTTATAATGAATGAATAAATATTATTGTTGGATTATATCAATTCATTTTTGATGTCATGTGATGTCATATAAGCGTCTTGTTGATAATTTTGCATTATAGTCAACTAAAAAAAAGAGAAAATAGATGACGAGGAAGCTATCAAACCAAGAGTTCCAAAGGTGAAGTTGAAATCATCCTTCGTTAATATTATGAGTTTGTTGGCAGTTATGGAATATCCGTTTCACTAACGATAGCGCGTATGTTACAAATGTCCAACTATTATTATCATTTTAGTGCGTGTTTGATTTATTATGTATAAATGATTTTCCCAAATCAAATTGTATTTTTTATGAAAATGTCATCAGAGTGTGTGTTCTTCTTTTTTTCTTTTCTTGAATTGAACAAAGGTAAGTTTACCGTACTAAAATTACGACTATCTTCAAAAATCGTTCACTTAGTTGTGACCAATACATGAATTCCCGTTCTTTATATCAGCTTAAAAACTACGTTTAAATCACAGCGTGATATGCATATTCACTACAACACCCAGTTTCGATATAAGCATAGAAAAGAAATAAAAAAATCTACACCATATCGCATTGTGTGACAATTTAAGAATGTGTACAAAATGAACGGTCTTACGACTGATGTATGTGATTGATGAAAAATATCAATAAAAATAAGTGGTGCGTATTTTTCAAATTGAAAATACGAAAACAAATGTAGTAGCAGTGTTTTTTACAGATTTGCTGCAGTTATAATTTGGTAATATATGATCTTATTAATTTGTCCTGCTAGTTGCTTCGCATCACAGTGTTTTGCTTTCTTACTCTGCAATTTGCACGCTTTGATTTGCTAAACAATGATCCTATACAATGTTTAAAAAAATGCATTATCTGCTTTTTCTTTTTATAACTTCTAACAAAATAGGCACACTCCCAGAAAGGCACACCTCAAAAGTCTTGTCTAAATTTTTAATTGTTTTAATGTTCAACAAGAAATTTTAATTTTTTAAAAGCATTGGTGTATACATGTAACGCACACTCTTAAAGTACATCCATTTTATATCAATCTATGTCTAAAAATACCACATTTCCAATACTAATTTCACAACCACATGAACACATATAACCTTAAATTAGTGTAAAGCGAAGCAGTCCATAGCTTTTTAGAAAGCTAAAACTTGTAGACATTTACTATCGTGTTTGTCTTTTGTTTTTCAAGTATCCCCCCCCCCCCCCCCGACATCCAAACTCTCATTATATCAGTGTAAAATAGTAATATTTTCTTTAACATAATCAGTTCATTGTTTGTTTTTTCTTTTGCCTTTTAAAGCCAATTTCTATGTTCAGCATGTGATATCAGAGAACATTACTTGACTTATTGAAACTACAAACTATTTTAGTAAACTATTTGTTGACAGCACGTGTTTTCAATTATACGAATTTAAGTAATTGAGAGAGAAGGACTTTTATTGTTTTATTCCCAAGTTTTATATGTCAATTTATGTTAACCATGTTTCGATTGATAGCTAAATGGTGTTTATATCCACTCTCAATCATTGCGGCGAGATTTCATAAATTGAGGTAGCCTGATGAGAACCACTGACTTTTTGTAGAAAACAAACTGACAATCAACGTAAATTAACATCAGAGTTGAATGCACCTGCCACGATCGGGGTGAGAACTTACAAATTAGAAATAAGTAGATGAGGTATTATTGCCATATGAGATCAAATGAAGTGGATATATGCATTTGTTTTGCAGCTAAGTGATCACTGTTACTAAATCACTACTACTTAGCCAAGAGGCCCTTTCCTTGTTTTATAATATATACATGAATGATCAAAATATCAAACTGATGAATTCAAATATCTTTTTGAACTATGAAATGTGAATAAAGGTAGTGTTAATTAATGTTCGATTCAAGTGTATATGCTGTATATAAGTGAAGTACAGCTTACCATATGTACCCTGTGTTTAAGATTATTTATATTTGTCGAATAAGAAAAAAACACTGAATAATCAATCATTTAGACATTCTAAGTAAATATTCGTACGAATGAATGAAAAGTTAAGAATATATCTACAACATGTACAAGCAACAACCGTGAAATAAAACAAAAATGAAATAATCGTTTCAAGATAAGTATCTTATTTTAATAGCACCTCTTAAAATACGGTTTGCTAAACGTAATCATTTAATTCTATTGTCACATGTCTGTTACGTACTTGTTTACATAAAAAAATTGTTTCAGAAGACGGATGGTTTGGCTTCAATTTTACTGTATTAAATATCCTATCAAGCTGTAGAATGCTTCGTCAAAAATATTGATGTGGCCGCTGATATATATCATTACATCTATGTGATTCTAATTATAAATGATGTAAATCGATAGATTTATTTTGATAATTTACAGAGTAAACCATTCAACATGATTTTCACAGAGATAGTAAGCGAAATATTTAGTGCTTCTTTAAAATATCAAACAGCGTAAAACTAGGACATATAAGCACTACTATATTTTATCAATATCAAAAATCTTCAAACATACATACATGAAGTTAGTCAATCTTTCAAATAACTTCCCTTTTTATTTGTTATTTCTATCATAATCGTTGTAATCCCGATTTTTAAACTAGTTCGTCTACTTTTAGATTTTAAGTTTATCAAATACATTTGTATCAAGACTAAGGATGGAACTTCTTACGAAAAAATGGCAAACTGTAAAATATGGAATGGTGTGATGGTATGGTATGTTGGTATGGTAATGACAAACTGTTACAATGTTTTACTTATAATAGTGATAGGTTGTTCGGTATAAAAAAAAAAACAATTGTGGCACATTGAATTTGCGAATATTCAAAATGGTCATCACGGGTTGACAATTTTCGATATTCACCTCCTCAGCGTAAGATATGTAGCACTTACCAAAATTTCAAAGAATAATTCACTGAAATTTTCAATTTGTCAGGCAAGGACATCATATTCTATCAAAGTAATCTTATCTTAATGGTTAACTGAGATGTCTCATGTTTTAATTTCGAAATTTCATGTAAGTAATCTCTCTACATCCACTCTCTCTTTTAGTAGTATTTTCTTTTCAAAAATAAACCATACCATGCTTCATACCATTATATATTACCATGGTATATTAACTTCTACCATACCATCATACCATATTATGGTATCATTCATGCATACCGTAATATGGTTGTATTTGTACCATACCACTATAACATAACACAAACTGATACATCGTATTATACTAGGTTTTACAGTAGGCCAGAACAAAAGTTGTCCGTAGAATTTTGTTCTATTACTCACATTAAGGCTCTCTTTTATGTTTCAATTTCGAACTTGGAATCCCCAGCGCACGTCGTGAAAACTTACACAAAATTAAATTGTGTGCGTACATGTACATCAGAAATGTTTCCTTTGTTAAAGTCTGTGGTGTACATGTTTGTTAGGTAATAAACATTATTCAGGAAAATAATGGATTTATAATCGTTGTTTGGTTTTCATAATTAATAATTTAGTAATAATTTTGCAACTTTACTGCTTCGGTCTTCTATTTTGAATTTATAAACACATGTAGCATCGAAGATAAATGCTTTTAATGTTCTATGCGAAGGTGGAATTCATATGATTTTTTTCTAATTTACTTCCAGAACAGTTTTCTATATTTCGTAAAGCTCTGACTGCATTGTACTTCATTATCCCTCCTTATTTTCAAACAGACACTCTTCCAAGAATGGAATGAATACATCCATTAAATATTTAAAATGAATAGGCACTATACAATACAGAGGAAAGTAAAAAAAAAAGATATATTAGCCCATGAAAAAACCGGATGAAAAAGAATGCATTGACACTATCATCATCTAGTAATGTCAAATACAATGTGTTTAGGTTTGATACCTTTTAATCTTTAACTGACGTTGAATGAACATGAAGTTGGACTTGGAGATGGTGATCAGCGAAATCAAATGGATTTCCCAAGATCAATGTTCGGTTGTAGTACTAGGCAATAACTGCAGACAATGCACTTTTAAAATTCTGTGTTCACTGTCAACAGATTAAATTTGACATATTGTTACTATTTTACCTATTTTGTCTGTTTTCTTCAAACATATTTTTAAATATAATGGAATGTGATACGTGTCATACAAGTGAGAGGTTTAGCGTTGTGAAATCTGGTTCAATCCACCATTTTCTACATTTGAAAATGCCTGTACCAATTCAGGAATACGACAGTTGTTGTCCATTCGTTTAATGCGTTTTATCATTTGATATTGCCATTTGATTAGGGACTTTCCGTTTTGAACTTTCCTTGGAGTTATTGAAGTATTTTTTTTATTTTACTTTTTTTTTTGACGACTTTGATAACAAAAATAAAATGTATATACCTTGGCCTTGATTACAAATATAGGTTATCAATATCCACGGTAGACAACTATGTAAAATAAAGACAGTATGTTTGTGATTGAAGATAACACTGCGAATATTTAGAAGGTAAACACATTTAAATTTAACAAAAAACTTAAAGAATACTGTCGATAGAGGCCATCGATACAATCAAGTACTAAATGGGAATTTGCAAATGTATTTTACAATACATTTTAGACATACAATAACATAAAACATAATACATCAGCTTTTTACTTCCTGTTAGAATTATAACTTTTCTGTTCATAATATATTAGGGAAACAAACTCTGATCATAAATTGTTAATCATACAACTAATTACATATTATTAAGAAATTAAACGGCAAAATATTCCTCCAAATGTTACGCATCTGTCGTTGAAGCCTATTAAGGCCAAAACATTTTAGTTGTTTTTCTTTGTTTTGAATCCACTCGTTGACATATATCTGAATGATTTAGGTGTAATTCAGTACACATAGTATTTCAGAAATCTTTCGAAAATCAAGAAACCAGAGTACTTTATAGAGAAATTTGCTTGTGATCTAAAACGTTCAACACGTATGTGCAGTTTTCTTGATGAACAATTATGGAACACAAGAATGATTTGGACGTAAAAGATATATCACGATATGATCTTCATTTCGTTTGCTCTTATTTTTTATAGATCAAATGGCCAAACAGGTCACGTGAACTATTGGTATCATTATGAGTCTGTCTTTGTAAACATTTTCAAAGAACTACTCGTCTGAAATGACTATAATATTATCAATCTCAACTGAAGTTGGGGTTTATGATCATTATAGAATGGATTAAAACATTTGTATATACGTGTACGGCAGTCAAAATATTGCAGACAGTGCTAGAAACTGAACATAGGGGCAAAATGCAATTTCTGTATAACTGAAACCCCTTTTTACTGTATGTAATAAATCTTTCAGACGACTTTTTCAAGAAGCAATAGCTACAAAATATATAAAAAATCGAAGGTATGATTTTTTTTTGTTCAATCATTAATGAACTAATTTGCTTAGGGCCATTGGAGGTCTTCTGGGGTCAACTCGATAGTGAATTAGATAGCGTCAAGGCTAAGATGCACACGAAACGAAGCTACATTTATCGAGGCCATGCTCAGTAAAATGTTTATTTAAGACTTTTATAATTTGGAAAATGATGTACATGGTTATAAATCAAATTTGAGAAGTTGAGTTAAAATGGTGAACATTAATTTGACAGCTAGTATCCCGTTAAGAGCAGTTGTCCTTAAATAACGATTATTTGCTAGTGTTCTTTGTCTTTTATCTCAAATAAATCTCTATCATATAAGTACACATGTAGAAACTGTTAGGCAAATATGATCAGCAAGATCTAAAAATATTTGAATTTGCCAGAAATCTTGATGAATCCTTGAAAAATTTATATTTCTAAATAGTTTTTTTTACATTTTTTGTGCCAATAATTTTTTTCCTCAAAAATCTCCTATGAACAAGTGAACCAATTTTCAAAAAAAACTTTGATAAATTATTAGAGTATCTAATGAAATTTGTCTTTTTCAGTCAGTCAACAAACATGGCTCAAACTATACCATAAGATTATGATGCATCAGTTGTCTTAAATCTAGAAAACCATAACAAATAGATAAAAATCTGCTAGAGTAAAAAAAAACTCTCAATTTCCAGGCCTTGAATGCATCAAACTTTGCTCAGTGCTCGGAGCACAAAAATCATGCTCGAAACATGAAATCCAGCAATTTGATTGGTTGATTTCCGAGTCTGAGTACAAAAATCATGCTCAAAAGTTTTATGACCGTGAGGCCAGATCTACCTACCTCCTGTGCCATCGTTATTTTTCAATCAAAGCATTCTGTTTAACAATTCTGTATTTAGAAATGATCTAACCTTGTAAATAACAAATACAGTTAGAGATATTTTTCGGACATCATCATTATTTTATCTTTCACGATAGAATATCTGTGTCAGAGATCTCCTCAAATTTGATCTCCATGACGTAGTTGAAATCTAGTTAAAGAATGCAATTTTATACCAATCAAATCATATCTATCAATTCATTTTTCAGAACAAAACATGGCATCAAAAATTGTAATGTGTGGCCCATGTTCCAGACTTAATAAATCCTCTGAGGGATTAAAGTATTGTACAGATTGTGAAGATGCATTATGTACCGATTGTACCGCTCTACACAGTGCTGTCAAACTCCTTGCTTCTCACCACTTGGTTGATGTGTCTGTAACAAGCGGAAATACATTCAACATAAAAAAAGACTGTAACGATCATGAAGGAAAATATTTAGAATTTTTTTGCTCTGATCATGACTGCTTGATATGTCGAACATGCATGGCAAACACTCATCGCACTTGTGGTAAAATTCAGCCAATAGATGTCGCTGCCGAAGGTTGCAGAACGTCATCAATGTTAGAAAATGTAAGTAAAGATATTGCTTCATTACTTATTTCAACAAAAGCATTGTCAGAAGATAGACAAAAGAAGAAGACAAGTGTAGGGCAAAGTAAAGCAAAAGTTTTAAAGGAAATAGTAAAGTTCAGACAGAAAATCAATTACCATCTTGATCAACTTGAAAACAAATGTTGCTCTGAAGTAGATATCCTCGAAAGCACAATAAGCAAAACGGTAGGCAACGAACTGAGTGATGCAGACAAAAGGCAACATATTATTCAAAATATATGGGAACAAGTAGATTTCTTTACTAAACACGGCTCCGAAAGTCAGTTATTCATCTTCCTAAACACCGTGAAGTCGGACATTTCAAGACAAGCTGTAAGTCTACAAGATCTAATTCCATCACTTGAAACTAATCATATAGGATTCGAACCGTCAAATTTGATTTCGGTAATGAAAACTTTTGGATCCGTAAAACAAACTTCTATCCCATGTTCAGTGAAATATCAACACCCTAAACACATGCAAGCCCAAACACGTACAATACCTCAAAAAGTGCCAACAAAGTTTGAGTTCGAAAAGAAAGTCAATATATCAGAAGGGAGAATCACATGTATTGCGCTTACAATCGACAATAAGTTACTCATTTGTAATGATGAAGCAAAACAAATTTCTTTAATGGATGAAACTGGACAACATCTGAAATCCTGTACTGTTACTGATGGTTATATATGGGGAATAGCTATCATACCTGGAACAAATGAAGCAATTGTTACATTGCCTAATGATAGAAAAATTCAGTTCTTCAATATAACCAACTTCACCCTGGGAAGACAAATCCATGTTAACATTAACCCGTACGGTGTTGCAGTAGTAAAAGACAATGTGATCGCAGGTTCCGTGAGTGGAGAAGTAGTTTTCATTGAGAGAGTTAGCGGAAAGTGTCTAAAGACTCTGAAAGTTGGAATAGGTCAGATACTGTCAATCGTTCCTGGTGTGAATGACAAAGATGAACTATTATATTGCTGCGAAACTGGGGGAAACATGATTATTTGTTTGAAAGTGGATGGAACTTATATTTTCTCCAAAATTTTAAAAGAACCAGTGGGTGTAGCATTAGACTCAAAGGGAAATTTGTATGTTACAGGATACAGATCAAATCATTTACATCGTATATCATCAGATGCTAAAGTAGATGATATATTCCTAAAGGGATTTGACGGACTTAACCAGCCCTTAGCTGTTGCCTTCAACAAGACATTTGAAAAATTGTACATTTCAAACGGTGGTCCTGGGAATGGTAAAGGTGTTTTGATATTCAACTGTAAATGAACTGATCAGATTCAACAAATATTCGAACACATTTTACTTACATCATATTCTTGAAAATAGTTTTCCGCGTTACACTGACACTTTGAATTTAAAAAACCAGTGACTAATCAGTTTGATGCATGTTTGTTATTTGTGAAAAGAACATATAGGGGAGTACAATCGGATTGATGTTTGTTATGATATGCATAGCCCTTGTATACATGTTACTCATTTCATTCAGTATGTAAAGAAGTAAACTTTGGTGAAGAAGTTAAAATCCATTCTTGAGTATTAGGGATGTACAGTGTACTGCAATATTAGGAAATAAATAAGAAGAATACTATCCAAAGACGTAGAATAAAGTATTTTCAAACATAGTCCTGTACATGGTCAAATTTCTCGTCAATCTTTCAATTGTTTTGCGTGAATTTTTTGTACATATTTGTTTTTATTCCTTAAGTATCCATATATAATAAGATAACTTTTTATTATTACTTAATCTTTCATTTGTCTTACGTGTAATTTGTGTACATATCCGTTCCTACTCTTTTAGTATCAGAATAGTTCTAGATTACATTTTATTAACACTTCATACATAGTCGGTTGAAATTCATGAATTTTCTTACTGCTGCTTTTATTTTCGCCCACCTCGCCCAAAGACACAAATCAGGGACTTGTATTTTCCTAGACCGATAATAACCTTGTGCAAGAGGATGAAAATAACTGTTTCAATTCATAATTTTTGTGTCCAAAGAAATGCTTAAATTCAAAAATTTAAACCAAAGGAAATAAATAATTGAAAACTTTAGAACCGGACATAAAATTAATAGCTGTATACACCTACGTTCAACTTTCTCTGAAGGAGTTTGAACCTGAACTATTAGTCTGTCTGTTTTCATTTTTCTTCGCAGATGTATATCAGTTATTCTATTGATTTTGTTTTATGTTGTAAGCTATAGCACAGATCTCCAATTTTTCCTAGAACATACTATGTGAGCAGATAGATACTGTAAATGAAATATACAAGAAGATAACTATTATAAATGAAATATGTAAGCAGGACGATATAATAAACTAGCTATGTAAGCAGATAGATATTATAAATGAACTATGTAAGAAGATAGATTTAACAATTGAAAAATAGAAGGAGTTACTGCATGCCAAAAAATGAAATTTGTGAAAAACAAGTCAATCCTAGCAAAGAAAATATGATCTTAAAAATAGTCTGTTGAGCAATATATTTCTTTGCTTGAAAACAAAATGTTATTTGAAAATAGATTGATACGTAAATTGGTTCAAACTTCCGAAAATGTAAACTGCATTTTTTACTCCTAAATAAATTAAATAAATGTTCTAACAAAATAGAATGATAAATCATCCTCTTAAATCTGAATTCATTTGTTTTATATATTTTCTATCTTTGTTTTAATTCATACAAATATACAAATTATATTTGTTTTCCCTCACGGTTAAAGTTTAGCTTGTAGTGTTCGTCAATATGTAACTGATCCAGTAATCAAATATATACCTACATACTCTGAACTTTGTTAATTTTATTAAGTATGTGGTAGTGAATTTCCTGTGTTAAAGAGAGAAAAGTTTGTACCTTAGGTCCCTCAAATATTTCATCAACATATGAGACTTGTCACATTGTTTGCACACGAGCATCACGAGCATCACGAAAGGTTCCACAGGCTGTTCTTTTTCATACTCGGTCAATATAATCTGAGCAGGTCCATATATAACACATTGACCCCGTCAATAATTGATAAACATTATTGTCTTGTGGCATATGTCTTTAGGACCAATCATAGGATATATAAAGTATATACAAATGGGAAAGCATTCCATCGATAATGATAAGTAATTAGAATACATCTATATGACAACATATAGTCTTCCCATCCCTCATCATATCGATACTTAAATCTTAATATTGCACCATGCCATGATTGTCTCTGTGTATGACGTCTATACATGAAATGAATTGGATATGTACTCATTGATTTTTTTTCTGGTACAAATGTAACTGTTAGTACTCCTTGGTAGGTGCTTTGTTCCTTTAGTCTGTTTGGTGTGTTCTCTGTCGTTCTAATTAGGCAAGCTTTTATTTCAAGTAATTTTGATCGTTTGTTCTCTGTCCTGTGTTTGGGGAGAGTTGAGCGCTCGTTAACATGTTTCACCTCGCAACATTATGTATGTTAACATTAACCCGTACGGTGTTGCAGTAGTAAAATACGTTGTGATCGCAGGTTCCGTGAGTGGAGAAGTAGCTTTCATTGAGATAGTGAGCGGAAAGTGTCTCAAGACTCTGAATGTTGGACACGGAATTATAGTGTCAATCGTTTCTGGTGGGGTTGATAAAGATGAACTATTATATTGCTGCGAATATACAGGTGGAACCATTGTCATTTGTGTGAAGATGGATGGTACTCCAATTTTCTCTCACTCGTTGAGAGGACCAATGTGTTTAGCATTAGACTCGAAAAGGAATTCATATGTCATAGGATATCATTCCAATGATTTACATCGTCTCTCGTCAGACGCTTAAGTAGATGATATACTCCTAAAGGGATCTGACAGACTAGACAAACCATATGCTGTTGTCTTCAATAGCACCTTTGAAAAATTGTACATTTCAAACGGTGGTCTGGTGTATAAAGGTGTTTTGGTATTCAACTGTAAATGAACGAATTAGATTTTCAAAAATCGAACGCATTTTACTTATAAATTGCTCTTGAAAATAATTTCTGAATTACACTGACATTTTAAATTGATATCTAGTGACCAAACTTTTTGATACATGATTGTAGTTTGTGAAACGAACAATAAGGGGAATGAAATTTGTTTGGTATGAGGATCATAACCCCGTGTATGGTACATCTTTGTGTTATAGGAAAGATGTCCTTCTTATTTCATTTTAATCGGTGTGTAAAGATTTATACTTCTGTGAAGAGATTCAAATCCATTATGGAATGTTAGAGATGTAATGAACTATAATAATTGGGAAATAAAAATGCATATTTCAAATTTTTGATCTAAAAGCAATTTCATGATATTCAACTGTAACTAATAAATTGAGAATGGAAATGGGGAATGTGCCAAAGAGACAACAACCCGACCATAGAGCAGACAACAGCAGAAGGTCACCAACAGGTCACATACATTTCAATTTATAGGAAAACTATTAGGAACGTCATTTAACGTATTACTTTTAAATATTCCTTAGAATAGAATTTATGAATAACAGTAACAGTAAAAAGAAAAAGAAAAAAAAATGAAATTTATACTTTTTTTATTTGTACTTGCTTACTACCAAAACGTTCTATTTCTGTACGGGACAACATTAAACGTAACATTCTTTAGTGTTTGAATGAGCTGAGGGGATTTATCTCTTTTTACATGGGCGATTTCTGTGGTCGGTATTTACCGATATATATAAGTTAGCATATTTGACGTTTGATTCAAGAGAGTTGAGACAAAGAAGTCAGTCTTGTTTACTTTTTTATAAACCGACCGTCCATACCGCCATCCATCATTCACATATACCCTTTCTTTGTCTCGAATAAATTTATGTTCAACATTTCGAATATAGTTATATTTGTATAGTCGTTGATACACCGAATTTGACTGCACTTACCTTATGCAATGCGCAATGTGCAATGACGTGTGCCACTAGTGAAGATGGATATGCTTACCCTTCTGGAGCGACATCCCTAATTTTTGTGTGCATGGTTCGTTTGCTCTGATTTTGTTTTTAATGTATTGTTTTTCGTCTTTTCGTCGTCTTTCTATGATTTGAAATGGTGTTGTCAGTTTCCCTACGACTTTTGAGTGACCCCTTTGGTATCGTCCGCCTCTTTTTAGCTAACGTGGCCAAATGGGCCAGGTGAGATTTGCTCATCACTTGGCGTCCGTCGTCCGTTAACTTTAACAAAGAATCTTCTTCTCTGAAACTACTGAGCTAAATTTAAACAAGCTTGGCCGAAATCATCATTGGGGTATCTAGTTTAAAGGATAAGTCCGACGACCCCGCCTGCCAACTAACATGGCCGCCATAGCTAAAAATAGAACATAGGGGGAAAAATGCAGTTTTTGGCTTATATCTCTGAAACTAAAGCATTTAGAGGAAATCTGACATGGGGTAAAAACGTTTAATCAGGTTTAGATCTATCTGACCTGTCATTTTTAGACGAATCAGACAACCCATTGTTGGTTGCTGTCCCATAAATAGTCAAGGAAATTTTGCTGTTTTTTTATATTATCTTGCATATTTTTATAGATAGAGATAAACTGTAAACAGCAATAATGTTCAATAAATTAAGATCTACAAATAAGTCAACATGACCAAAATTGTCAATTGACCCATTTATGGAGTTATTGCCCTTTATAGTCAATTTTTAACATTTTTTCGTAAATTTTTGTAATCTTTTACAAAATCTTCTCCTCTGAAACTACTGAGACAAATTTAACTAAACTTGGCCACACTCATTATTAGGGTATCTATGTTAAAAGGATGTATACGATGACCCTGCCTGCCACCCAACATGGCCAACATGGCTAAAAAATAAACATAAGGATTAAATGCAGTTTTGGCTTATATCTCTGAAACTAAAGCAACGGTAGAATTGCATTATTTCATGCATCAATTGTGAACAAAAATATCAGGTGAGCGACACAGGCTCCTTGGAACCTCTAGTTTGAATGTTATATTAGATGATTCTGTAGTGGAATAAAATTGAGAATGGAAATGGGGAATGTGTCAAAGAGACAACAACCCGACCAAATAAAAAAACAACAGCAGAAGGTCACCAACAGGTCTTCAATGTAGCGAGAAATTCCCGCACCCGGAGGCGTGAGCACACTTATGTACTCTGGTTGTTTTTACCTACAATATTTAATTATTTGTAAACTGGAATTTTAACAATCGTTATAAGTCATTTACATTCTGTTTTGTTGAATTTATGTATAATAAAAGTTATAAACAGAATAAGTGTTTTGATTTGCATAATTCAAAATGATCCGTAGCTGTACTAAAGCATGTCATCTTATTCTAAATAGACTAACAATATTTTACAGTGTATGTATAATATAAACATACTTCATCGTTAGAGAATTCTGTTCAATGATCTAATGATATATGGTCTCTTACAATTGTGCATAAAATGACCCTCTAATTTGTATATTTACTGTATTCAAAAACAAATGTTGTAAAGTAAGCATGATAAGGTATTGAGAGATGATATTATTAATTTAATAATTATTAAATTGATTTAAAGTTAAATTCCAGAATGACCACGCTATACATGTTTTGTACTGAGTACCAAGTTGTTTAGTAAACACAACTCAAGAAGATCAAGAGTTAAGGCCGTTTCTGTTAATTTTTTTTATCTTGATCATTCATTGATCTAATGATGTATAGTCTCTTATAATTCTACATATAATGACTCTCTAATGTGTATCTATATGTAAAAATAAATAAATGCTGTACTGTAAGTTATTAAGCGATGAGACTTAGATAAATATTAGTATAACAATTATCTAACAGAAGTAAAATTAAAATAACCCCACTATATATGTTTTGTGAGGTGTACACAATTGTTAATCAAAGAAGATCAAGATCAACTATTTTTTTCAGTTGATAACATCATTGTTTGGTTTTAAATCACTGTTTTGGGTCAGAAAGATTAAGCGTGTAGTCCAAAAGTAAAGGTCTGTAGACTAGACTTGACTTGTCCATAATCGTCTTTTTGCTAATTCGTCCTGAACATCCATTTAGCAAACAGCTATCAGTCCGTCAATGTGTCATTAAAACATGGTAACAAACTGATCGATATAAGATGCTGAGCATGTTACTATATAATTTGTATGCCGTTTAGTGCTTTAGAAAAAGGAGTGAGAAGATACCAAGTGGGAAATCAAATATACAAGTCGTCGATAACACGAACCATACCATGCCAAAACTGAAGCACGACGAATAAACAAACGCGTCCTCAAAACACCTAACACAAAATAAGGGATTGACAACACGAACAAAACCAAACCCCGAGGGTAATCTGAGGCGATCCGACAGGATTACCTGAGAATGTGGCTATTTTATTATCAATATTTTGGAAATCTATAACCGAATATAAGCACAACAAAATATCAATTTGTTTAAATTTTAGTATGCCGATCATCAAATTGTGACATTTAACAACTTCTACGTGTGATTTGAACTATGAAAATAACTCCTTTTAAATGTGGTGCGTCCGAAGCCCTTTCTTATTATCCTTCGTTATGAACGCTCATACCAGAGCACTTTTTAAAGCTGGAATGTATAGATACTACGAGCTATTTTGCCAAAGCGGACATAAAAAGAATAGTCAAATCCATCTATTTGAACTCACCTGAGAGAGTTGGAACCTTAGTTTCTAATTAATTACTAAATTTATCAACAAAGAATTTAAGAAAGGTATGAATCATGTCAGTACCTAATCACTGACAATTGATGATGATACCCATTGGACTACCTGTCCATCAGAAGCATTAACGACAAAGTGCAAGAAAATAAAAATACCTTTTTTAGACTCTAAACCTTGTATAGCCGAATCGCTTTTCTGAATTTACCTTCGTCAGAAACGCTCAAACCAAACAGTTTTGAAAGTTAAAGATGTATAGATGCGTCCAAACATGAATTGCTTTATGATAAAAAGTACGTAAAAAAGAATAGCGAAATCCCCCAAAGTCGAAAGGAGTTTCTCACTTATTTCTGAATTTACCAACGGAGATTTTTAAAAAAGGTATGTTTTAGATCAAGTCAGTACCGAAGGACTGACTGTTGAGCTGATTATTCCCTTGAGAATTTGCAGTCAACAAACAAAATAGTTTTTAAAAGCTATATAATAAAAAGGTCGACCTAGAAAAACACTTTTTACAGATTTTGTGCGTCCGAAGTGCTCTTTATCTTGTTAAACAACATTCAAATATAGTAGCTGTTATTTTTTTATTACAACTTGGTATAAGAGGAGATGTTAAGTTTACGTCAGTGAGATAACAACCCAACAACATGGATTTAACGCCAAGTTAGAATAACGTGAACCTTTGAAATAAATCTTACTCGATATTAATGCCCCCGCAACAAAATGTCGGGGGGGGGGGGGGGGGTATTAGTTTACCCCTGTCCGTCTGTGCGTCCGTCCGTCCGGATTAGGATTCATTGTTTGTCCGGCTATATCTTCCTACAGTTTTGGAGGTACAATTGTAATATTTTGTAGGATGTTCATACACATAATGAAGGTGTGCATGGCAACAGGATTTGGATTTCTTTTAAATATTCTAAAAAGGACAGGTAGTTGGACTTAGTCATTTGTTTTTGGTACTAGCTACTAGATCATGGTTTGTCCGGCTATCCCCTCCTACAGTTACATCATCATACATAGTGTTAAATTTCCTATGGTCAGGCAGGGGGTATCATGTGTGTCTTACAGACAGCATAACAATTTCAAGTTGTATGCCAACATCATTGTTTGTCAAATCTAAAATATATGGAACGATACTCATGCATATGGCAGAGCAAAAAAGGGGGGCCGGCATTGTCCATATCTAGTCTATTTCATGCATCTTTTTAGTTTAGAACCACTAGAATAATTTTGATCTTTTTTGTAATTTGTGACCCTCTCTTTAGGCAAAATAAATCATGAATTATTGTACAGATTGTGAAGCCTCTTTATAAACCGACTGTACTTCTGTACATAGTGCTGTCAATATTACAGCTTCTAATAACTTATTTGAAGATTGTGGAAATGTGTTCAAAGTCAAATATCTGCAACGAACATGAGGACATGTATTGAATTTTACTGATCCGATCATAACTGTCTGGTGTGTCAAACATGCAATGACGAAAATGATTATTACTATGGTAAAGTTTAAACAATAGTCTCTGCTACAGGATGTAGATTCGCATTAATTGTTAGAAGCTGTCACAAAAGACATTGCGTCATTACTCAAATCGACAAAGGAGTTTGTAGAATATAGATAAAAGAATAAGACACGTGTAGGCCATATTAAAACAAAAATACTAAAAGAGATAGCAGAGTTCAAAAAGACTATTAATATTCTACTTGATTAACCTGAAAAGAATATTTTGTCTGAAGTGGTTATCATAAGCATAAATATTTAACAAAAAAAAAGGCAGGCAATGATCTGCATGAAGCGGACAAAATGCAAAATACTTTTGAAAATATGTAGAAACAAGTGAACTATTTCGCTTAACACGGTTCCGAAATTATGTTGTTTATCTTGCTGAACACAGTCTTTTCGACGTTTTTCGTTTCTTGCTATGCAGTTGTCGTTTTTTTCCCCTACCACTTATGATATTGGTATTGTCCTTTTGGTATCGTCTGCCTTTTCATTATAAAGTACTAAAATAAAATTAACGGTACCAATTTTCTTGCACCAGATGCGCATTTCGACAATACATATCTCTTCAGTGATGCTCGTGGCCAAAATATTTGAAATCCAAAGCTTATATAAAAGATGAAGAGCTATAATGCAAAAGGTCCAAAAAGTAGAGCCAAATCTGTGAAAGGAATCAGAGCTTTGCATGAGGGAGATACATTCCTTAATCTATAATAATTTCTAATATTTTGTAACAGCAAATTTTAATAACAAAAAAAAATCCGTATGTTCATGCCAGTACCGAAGTACTGGCTACTGGGCTGGTGATACCCTCGGGGACTAATAGTCCACCAGCAGAGGTATCGACCCAGTGTTAGTAATAAAATTAACGGTACCAATTTTCTTGCACCAGATGCGCATTTCGACAATACATATCTCTTCAGTGATGCTCGTGGCCAAAATATTTGAAATCCAAAGCTTATATAAAAGATGAAGAGCTATAATCCAAAAGGTCCAAAAAGTATAGCCAAATCTGTGAAAGGAATCAGAGCTTTGCATGAGGGAGATACATTCCTTAATTTATAATAATTTCTAGTATTTTGTAACAGCAAATTTTAATAACACAAAAAATCCGTATGTTCATGCCAGTACCGAAGTACTGGCTACTAGGCTGGTGATACCCTCGGGGACTAATAGTCCACCAGCAGAGGCATCGACCCAGTGGTAGTAATAAATTAACGGTACCAATTTTCTTGCACCAAATGCGCATTTTGACAATACATGTCTCTTCAGTGATGCTCGTGGCCAAAATATTTGAAATCCAAAGCTTATATAAAAGATGAAGAGCTATAATCCAAAAGGTCCAAAAAGTATAGCCAAATCTGTGAAAGGAATCAGAGCTTTGCATGAGGGAGATACATTCCTTAATTTATAATAATTTCTAATATTTTGTAACAGCAAATTTTAATAACACAAAAAATCCGTATGTTCATGCCAGTCCCGAAGTTCTGGCTACTGGGCTGGTGATACCCTCGGGGACTAATAGTCCACCAGCAGAGGCATCGACCAAGTGGTAGTAATAAAATTAACGGTACCAATTTTCTTGCACCAGATGCGCATTTCGACAATACATGTCTCTTCAGTGATGCTCGTGGCCAAAATATTTGAAATCCAAAGCTTATATAAAAGATGAAGAGCTATAATGCAAAAGGTCCAAAAAGTATAGCCAAATCTGTGAAAGGAATCAGAGTTTTGCATGAGGGAGATACATTCCTTAATCTATAATAATTTCTAATATTTTGTAACAGCAAATTTTAATAACAAAAAAAATCCGTATGTTCATGCCAGTACCGAAGTACTGGCTACTGGGCTGGTGATACCCTCGGGGACTAATAGTCCACCAGCAGAGGCATCGACCCAGTGTTAGTAATAAAATTAACGGTACCAATTTTCTTGCACTAGATGCGCATTTCGACAATACATGTCTCTTCAGTGATGCTTGTGGCCAAAATATTTGAAATCCAAAGCTTATATAAAAGATGAAGAGCTATAATCCAAAAGGTCCAAAAAGTATAGCCAAATCTGTGAAAGGAATCAGAGTTTGCATGAGGGAGATACATTCCTTAATTTATAATAATTTCTAATATTTTGTAACAGCAAATTTTAATAACACAAAAAATCCGTATGTTCATGCCAGTACCGAAGTACTGGCTACTAGGCTGGTGATACCCTCGGGGACTAATAGTCCACCAGCAGAGGCATCGACCCAGTAGTAGTAATAAATTAACGGTACCAATTTTCTTGCACCAGATGCGCATTTTGACAATACATGTCTCTTCAGTGATGCTCGTGGTCAAAATATTTGAAATCCAAAGCTTATATAAAAGATGAAGAGCTATAATCCAAAAGGTCCAAAAAGTATAGCCAAATCTGTGAAAGGAATCAGAGCTTTGCATGAGGGAGATACATTCCTTAATTTATAATAATTTCTAATATTTTGTAACAGCAAATTTGAATAACACAAAAAATCCGTATGTTCATATATGCATGCCAGTACCGAAGTACTGGCTACTGGGCTGGTGATACCCTCGGGGACTAATAGTCCACCAGCAGAGGCATCGACCCAGTGGTAGTAATAAAATTAACGGTACCAATTCTCTTGCACAAGATGCGCATTTCGACAATACATGTCTCTTCAGTGATGCTCGTGGCCAAAATATTTGAAATCCAAAGCATGCAGTTAAAATTATTGTGTTGTTTAAATTTTCAATCCAACATTACATAATATAGAATAAATTATGACTACATGTACTTGTGTCATGTCGATACACAAAACGACAGTTATTCTTAAAACGAAACGACTATAAGTTGATTGTGTAATCTGAATGAAATTTACGACATCAAATAATACTAATAAACCGAGACAGAATTTGTAGCTCCCATTTAATACTGTTACTGAAAATTTCATTCGAGATTACATTAACATGGTAAACTCCTTTCAAACTGTCTTAAAATAAAAATTTTGTTTCTTTAATAATTCTATTTCATTCGTAGAAATAAATTGTTTTAATGTCGATTAAACAAAATGCGTAAAATGTAAATCTGTTCAAATATATGATATACGACATACACTTGTGATGTATATTTTTTTATCAAATATATCCAAAGAAAATGCAATTGATTTTTTTTTTGGTATTTTGTATTCAGAATATAGTGAGAAAGGCTTAAACCGAATAACATTTCACAAAGAGATTACCAAAGTGCATGTCTGATCTGATTCATAATTCAATTTTTTGCAATCATTCAACTCGGAATACCAATTTTAATTGTGAATTACCAAAACATAGGTACATTTTTTTTTTTATTATTATGAGGAAACCCATTAAACGGGTATACCGGGACTTCATTGTCCCTTATTTTACATATCGCTATACCCTGTGTTTTGGTTTTTTTAAGGGAGGAATATTGAAAAGTTTGTTTCTTTTTGAGAAAAAAAAACATATATCTGCTTTAAGTAACAGTCATTAGTAGTTATTGACGACATTTTTGGCGACACAAACCTTCATTTTAATTCACTTTGCTTTTTCAATTTTTTTTTACATATTCCTTTCCTATTTAAGAAACATAATTTAAGAAAGCTTGATTTTATGTTGTAATGCAAATTTCATTGAATTAGATTTAGTCATCATAGCTACATTTCAAATTAAAGAGCAAATTTTAAACCATACATTCTTCAGGAGCATTACTCTTTTGTCGATCTTTTATTAGGTTATTAAGGAGAACTGTTTTGTAGTGGAACAAGTTGCAACAATGTTGGAAAATTTCATTACTCATTATAATTACGTTCTTATGGTAAACACTATCTGATGGCAAAATGCACGTATTGCATAACAATGTCTCTTATGGTTGTAGCCTTATATCTATTTCTTGCCTGAAGAGATATATCTCGTATCAAACTGCACGGAGTGTAATACGAAAAAGTGATACGAAAATCTGCGTTAATTTGATTGGCTTATCCAGCATCATGAGACGATATTACAAAATTTCCATTGGAAATGCTATGGCTTAAAAATACCAACAGACAAAATATAGTACAAAAAACACAACATAGAACACTAAATACTGAGCAACATGAACCCCACCAAAACTGGGGGTGATATCAGGTGCTCCGGAAGGGTAATCAGATTCTGCTCCACGTGTGGCACCATTCGTGTTGCTCATGTAAGTAGTAATCACCTTTCATCCTTACATATTTTTTTGGGCGGGAATGAAATAAATAATACTTTTTAAGATCAAAACAGCAAGAATCTTAAACTCTGTTATCTTTAATTGATAGATACATATCTACTGTTTAACATAAAAAAACGACTTATGCTGGTAGATTTGATATTATTGGATTATAAGCAACTTTAAATAGCAACCCAATAATATAAAAATTGGGAAAAACGAGAAACGAATGTTGCTTTAACGATAAAACGAAGTCGGTGGCCCTATTTTTTCATTGTATTTTGTTTCCAAAATCATGAAATACCTTAAAACGAAATTTAAAGAAAAAATCACTGGTTGAAATAAAAAGGCCGTTTGAATTGGTATATACTTTTTTAAAGTCAGTACTCAGTTATCCTTACTGATCTCATTCCGATGGCGGCCTTTATTGTGAAACTGTTGATTTGACTGTAGATTTTTTTAAATGTTTGCTTGATATCGGTCGTTTCATCTATATCTCTCTGGTATCTTTTAATTGGGATGTCCATCTCAAAATAATTTTTTTCATAGCCCCAAATATATCGTACACTCGAAATGAAATATTTAAGTCACATGATCATGTTTTAAAATCTGTGTTATTCTTCCTTTTAATTGTACGTAACACGAATCACAATGGTAAAGCTAAACGATGAATCTTTAAAATCGGCTGTAAAAAGTAAAATAATAAAAATACCGAACTCGAAGAAAAATTCTAATCGGAAAGTCCCTTATCAAATAGCAAAATCAAAAGCTCAAACACATCAAACGAATGAAAAACAACTGTCATATTCCTGACTTGGTACAGGCATTTCTCTATGTAAAAAATGGTGGATTAAACCTGGTTTTGAAGCTACCTAAGCCTCTCACTTGTATGACAGTTGCATAAAATTTGAAGAGACCTTCATGAAAATAAACTCATCACAGATACCAGGATTGAAATTTTATATCTGCGCCAGACGCGCGTTTCGTCTACAAAATACTCATCAGTGACGTTCGAATCAAAAAATGTTAGAAAGGCAAAATAAAGTACGAAGTTGAAGAGCATTGAGGACAAGAAAAATTCCTAAAAGTTTTGCCAAATACAACTAAAGTAATCTATTCCTGAGGTAGAAAAGCCTTAGTATTTCAAAAATTCTAAGTTTTGTAAACAGTTAATTTATAACTTTGAACATATCAATGATAACTCAAGTCAGCACAGAAGTGCTGACTACTGGGCTGGTGAAGAATAGTTTGATACTGAAATGTTCTTAAATGTACTAAATAGGTTAACATTTAACTCCCTCAGGCAACGTTGGCCTTAGATGTATTTGGCTATTTTATCAGGTTATTTTTGGTCATATATAGCTCTTCAGTATTTTCGGTTCCTAAAAATTCTTGGCTTTCAAATATTTGGCTTTGAGCGTTCCCGATGAAGGTAAATTCTGAAAAGTGTTTCGGACGCATGAAATTTATATAACGTGTTGTTTTCATTTTTTTTGCAAATCTATATCTAATCAATGCCAAACTGAATTAACGAACTACTAGTGTGTATAACATTAATGATATCATGCAAAATTGTATTTTTTTTTATTGTATCAAGATATTTGACAAATATGATTTGTAATAATGAGTCGACAAATGCATTATTTCAAAGATCGAAAACAAATATCTTTGGACTAAGGGTGTAGAGATAATTGTGTGCCAATCTTACAATGTTTATTTATCAATACCGAATGTTTATTTAGTGACAAAACCTACTACTTGTATTTTAAGAAATATTCGATATGTATAGCGTTATATTTCATAGTTTTGTAAGTTGAGACGTTTATTGATTTAACTTTAGAAAATACTAAAAAGTTTTCGCGTTAGTAATTTTCGTATATGTTTATACATAGTTTGAAACATTAATTTCTAATGGATCGATAACAATACCACAATGCTCTGTTTGTCATGCTTAGAAAGTGTCATGCGCAGTGCAAATTGTTGACTGCTTTTATGAGTGCCACAAATATTTTATTCGCTGTTGTTTTTTTAAAGATCAAAATAACTACTCTGGTGTTATATACAACAGACTATCAAAGGAAGATAACCGTAGAATATTTAATAGATTTTGTTTTTGATATTGAACAGGAAGCGGTTATACATAATATGTAAACATATCTGAGTTTAATCCTGTACCACAATTCTTACAAAGGCTATGAATACTGTCAAGCGCTTTGTATACACATGTTATAAATTTATTTATGCTATAAAATTTCTTTTTAGGATCATCATAACTTTTAAGTAAAAGAAATTAACTGTTTACTTCAGAATAATTTTTTTGTTCTGATAAACATATGCAAATTGAAATACTTCATGTCATACAGGACCTTCATATATAAAGGGATATGATTGGGTTTCAGATAAATTGAAAACTTTTGGGACTTTAAGATAGATTTTGTTTTTGTCACTGCAGCAGATGGTGAAATAAACAGACATATTAAACTATTTTTGATAATGTACACTTACCTATATACAATTTTCTATTATGCTATTGTTAATTATTTCAACTTGCCTATATTTTTCTTAGTAAATAAAAAACGTTCTAATTCATTTAAAGCATGGTTTCGGCTTTCATGTAGCATCCAACTTGTGGGGGTCAGTCTGTTGATTAGCATATCTAAAATTATATCCGTTCGACAGCCGCAGCTATATATACAAATTTCCAAAATTTGCTTTTAGGGTAAATCAAATAATTAGTAGGAACTATTTTTATTGATTTGTGCGTAAATGTCTTAAAGAAATACTAGTATTAAGTTCATATCCACTAAACTTGCATTCGTAAAGGGTTCACTTTAAATAGACTTTTAACATAAGAACTCGTAGTATGTTGAATGTCATTGTCTATTAATTATTGAGCATCAGGTCTCAAATACCATAGAAAGGGGTGTATCTTATGATAAAATCTATGCTAGGATATTTCAGTTCATTTGCATAAATACATCTACCTTAATGGTTAGAAAAAGTATTGCAACCTACATTTTCATTGATTAATGTATTCATACTTTCTTTTTCTCCTCCTTCCCTTTTCTGTAATTCTCATTGAAGTCATTAGTTTTTGTCATAAATCTTGCAAATATATGTCATATGCGCTTTTAACTGATGCATACGCATAAATCTTTAAAGAAAAACATGTGTAGGTATGGTTGGTAAGTATATAATGTTTTTCATGATGTTGTACCATGTGTAATATCAATGCATATCAGGGATACTTAAATGTTTGTATTACTAACACATGTCGCATTTCTTTAAGTTAAATGAAACGAATTGTTTGGTTTTGATACAAACATGGAATTTGAAATACATATAAAAAAATTAACATTACATATTCAAAGCTATACATACTTTTAGACCACAATTTGCAGACTGCAAAAAGATGCTAACTTTATCAATGATGAATAATGATAAATTTAATGGAAAATATTATATGTTATTCAAAATGCTCAATTCATTTAACTTCATTGCATATTTGTTCCAGGCTGATGATTGCATCAATATGGTGATGTGTGATCCTTGTTCTAAACTTAGCAAATCATCTGAAGCAATAAAATATTATACAGATTGTGAAGATTCGTTATGTACTGAATGTACTTCTCTACATAGTGTTGTCAAGGTTATTTCGTCTCATCACGTGGTTGATGTGTCTGTCACAAGTGGGAATACTTTCAACATAAGCAAGAACTGCGACGACCATGACAACATGTGTTTTGAGTTTTATTGCATCGATCATGATTGTTTGATATGTCGAACATGCATAGCAAACCCGCACCGCACTTGTGGTAATTCAACACGGGGGGGGGGGGGTCTCTTCCTATATAAAGGTATATACATATGTGCCGCTGGAATGGGTCCCTTTTTTGATCCGTCAAATATATCAATGGGGTGCAATTTTACCGAGGAAATATATCAATAGGTAGTAATTGACCGATTGTGATATATCAATGGGTCATAAATTTCAGTTTGTTGTGCAACGATCTTCACTGAATTTCCCAAACTCTTTGTCATTAAAATTTCCACATCTGCTGAAACTTATTTACACAAGTTTTGATATTGATTAAATTTAATTACACTGTCACAATTAATAATCTTCAGTAAATTACCCAGTAGATATCGAACCTTTTGTACTAGTTGCGTCACGTGAGTTGCGTAACACATCGATTTATTTGCACTTAATTTGTTGCGTCTATTCTCATTGACATTGTGTGTCTTGCTTAATCACTTTTAATTTGTTGGAAGAATTTGTCATTATTTGATTGCCAAAATGAAAGACATACGAAGCATTGACAGAGGGAAATGTTAAAATTGTCATGAATGTGAGGAATTTACTGGAACTTTAAGATGTGATTATTGTGACTGTGTAGCTGCAAAACACATTCGAAAACAAGAGGAGGAAGCTATAACGGGAGATGAATCAAACAAACATTTCAAATTGGACACTTTGGAACATAGTGGTCATAGTGATGTAGGATTAACATCACTGACGAGTGGGTTCGAGAATTTAGAAGAAAACTGCGTAGAAGAAGTTTCAATTGGTATGTGCAAACTTAATTTCAACCACTGATTTCAACCAAGTGTTGTATTTTTATTTGTTCGTCCATAATAAACAACGTTTCACGTTTAGCTAAAAACAAAAGGCAGTTGGACTATAAAGATACGGTTTCTTTTTCGGCAGACTTTTTAAACGACTTACAAATTACATTTTCAAAGTACGAGAGGATAAGTGAAGACACGTACAAGATTAACATATTTGAAATAGTCTCAATAACAGCCTCTGATATCATATGCCATGTCAATTTAACATTTCAATCTGGTGTATTAATTCTTTCTGCAGAAGAATTATCTGTTATTGAGCAATCAGTCGAAAAGTTAATGAACACAAACCATGGTAAAACAAAAGAAGGTAGAGCTACAGGACAGAAGAGATCAGTTTCACATCAACATGCATTTCAGGACTTTGACGGGAGATTTGCTGAAGTTGTTATCCCGTCACATTCTGAATCGGACAATCGCCGAAGTTCAAGGATACGGAAGCAAATCCACTACATTACATAGGTGCAAAACCACCAAAGAGTTTTCTATTACTTATAAATAAGAAGATGTGGTATGAGTGTCAATGAAACAACTCTCCATGCAAGTCACAATGTATAAAAAGTTAACAGTTATAGGTCAAAGTACGGCCTTCAACACGGAACTTCTATTACTGTTTGTTAAATTAAATTTTTCAAAAAATTGTGCAGAATTTGCTTAACTTTTCAACTGATTGCTCATAGAGCAAAAAAAATGCATTAAATACAGGTTTATTTCCTCAAAACTGCGTGTTTTTGGCTCATAATTATAACCAGCTGTGAAGTCGTATTGTTTGTGCTATTGCACCTTCAAAACAGTGTTTTTACTTGTTATTGTTTGAAAAGTTCAATGTTTCATATAAATTAAAGTGTATTGTATAATTGAAAAGTGTTTTTGATGTATAATAAGATTGTATATGCATATAAGTACTATTTGAGCTGATAAATATATGAATGGGTTATGATTTCGCTGTGAAATATATGTATAGGTAGGGATTTCACAATTATTCAATATATGAATGGGGGGGTTTAAAATCCCAGCTGCACACCTGTACCCAAAATCCCATGTTGAGACTCCCCCCCCCCCCCGTGTAATTCAACCAATAGATGTTGCGTCGAAAGGATGTAGATCATCACCAAAATTAGAAGATATTACACAAGACATTGCTGCGTTACTTAAATCGACGAAGGAGTTGGGAGAAGATAGACAGAAGAATGAGTCACGTGTAGGACAAATTAAATCAATAAAATTAAAACAGATAGCAAAACTTAGACAAAATATTAATGAGCACCTATAGCTAAATGAGCTTGAGAGTAAACTTTTTTCTGAAATGGATATCATAGACAAAGAAATTTGCCAAAAAGCAGACAATGATCTCCGTGATGTGGATAAAATACGAAAGGTAATCGAGGACATACAAGAGCAAGTTGATTTTTTTTACTAAACATGGTTCAGAAAGTCAATTATTCATCCTTCTGAACAAAATTAATTCAGATATATCAAAACAGTCTCAAAGTTTTCAAAACCGTATTCAAGTTTTGGAAACGAATGACCTATGTTACGAACCTTGGGATATAACTTATGTAATAAGATCTTTAGGATCCGTAAAATTAACATCTTTTCCATGCCCAGTGACCTATCAACACCCTAAACACATGCAAGCACAAACTGGAGAAGTATATCAAATAGTGCCTACACAGTTTGAGTTCGAAAAGAAGGTTCCTATACCATTAGGCAGAATCACCTGTATGACATTAAGTGACGATAATATATGCTCTTTTGTAACGATATGACAAGTGATATCAACATCTCAGCATAGACAGAAACGGGACAGTATTTGCAATCCTATACTTGCACTAAAGGAAGAGTATTTGGCATAACTATCATCTCGGACACTGATGAAGCAGTAGCTACATTGCCTGATAATGAATAACTTCAGTTCATCAAATTAACTACCTTCACCGGAGGAAAACAAATTGAGGTACCAGATGTTCGCCCGTATAGTGTGGCAGTTGTAAAAGATAAAGTGCTTGTCGGTTGTGGTGATGGAAAAATTTCTGTCAAGGAGCTCGATACTGAAGAGTGTCATCAGACTTTGAATGTTGGAAGTGGTATAATATCGTCACTCATTCCCGTTGTTGATGATAAAGACGAACTGTTATATTACTGCGAACATACTGGTGGAAACTTAGTAAGCTGTATAAAATTCGATGGAACACGTATTTTCTCATGTGTTTTGAAAGAACCAGTAGCTTCAGCATTAAATTCTAAGGAAAACCTTTATGTGATAGAAATAAATTCTGAAGATTTACATCGACTATCATCAAATGGTAAAGTAGATGACATACTTTTAAAGAAATCCGACGGATTAGATATTCCCTTTGCCATTGTTTTCAACAAGACCTACAGAAAAATGTATGTTTCAAATGTTGATTTAGATAGCAATGTTATGATATTCAATTGTAAATGAACATTTCTAAAATACACAAAACAATGTTGGATTTCATTTCTTGTATTATTTTTTTAATATTCTCGGAAATCATATGTGCTATGTATGAAAAGTTTTTTGGCCAAAGGTTTGGTTTATTTTTTTTTTTCATATTCATTTTCAATTATCCCTTGTTATCTGCTCTTTTTAGCTCACCTTTCCTAAAAGGAAATGTGAGCTTTTGTCATCACTTGGCGTCCGTCGTCCGTCCGGTGTAAACTATTTCAAAGATCTTCTCCTCTGAAACTACAAAACCAATTTGAACCAAACTTATGCTGAATGATCCTTATGGTATTTAGTATAAAGTTTGTGTTTTATTTTCTGTTTCGTCATAAAACATGGCCGGCATGGATATAAATAGAACATAGGTATATGATGCAGTTTTTGGCTTATATCTTTACAACTAAAGCATTTAGAGCAAATCTGATAAGCTTAAAGTGTTCATTAGGTCAAGAAGTACCTGCCCTTTAATTTCAGACGATTCAGACAACCGATTTTGGGGTTATTGACCCTAAATTGATAATTTTAATGAAATTTTGCAGTTTTTGGTTGTTATCTTGAATATTAACATAGATAAAGATAAACTGTTAACAGTAAAAATGTTCAGCAAAGTAAGGTTTCAAATAAATCAAATGTCCAAAATTGTCAATTGACCCATTCAGGAGTTGTTGCCCTTTAAAGGAAATTTTACAAAATTTGTTCATCATGATTGTTTGCTTTTAAAAATCTTCTCCCCTGAAACTACCGAAGCAATGCCAGCTAAACGTAAGCTGAATGATCCTCAGGGTATCTAGTATTAAGTTTGTTTTTTATATTATGTTTCATAAAAAACAAGGCTGTCATTGCTAAAATTGAAACATAGAAGTAAAATGTGTTTTTTTGCTTATATATCTAAAACAAAGGTTATTGAGCAAATATGACAATGAGTGAAAGTGTTCATTAGGACAAGATCTACCTGCCCTGGAATTTTCAGCCAAATTGGATAACTGATTTTTAGGTTATTGGCCCTGCATTGATAAATTAAAGGAAATTGTGCAGTTTTGGTTATTATCTTAAATATTATTAAAGATACAGATAAACAGCAAAAACGTTCAGTAAAGTAAGATCTACAAATAAGTCAAATGATCAAAATTGTCGATTGACCCCTTAAGGAGTTTTTGCCCTTTAAAGGTGATTTTACATAATTTGTTCATCATGTTTGTTACTTTAAAAATCTTCTCTGAAACTCTTGCAGCAAATTCAGCCAAACTTGGGCGGAATGAACCTTAGGGTAACTAGTATGCATTTTATGTTTTATTTTCTTGAACGTCAAGAAAAATCAAAGTATAGCATGAAACAATATGTTTGGCATAGTACCCGTTTTGACTTATTACAATAAACAAAGAATGGAAACTGGGAATGTGTCAAAGAAACAACAACCTGAAAATAAAACAAAAAAATAGCTTAAGGCCACCAATGGACCTTCAACACAATCCGTAATCCAACACGCAGAATCAGGCTTGATTAGGGCCTTATTCATTAATGTATTCAAGTACCCCCCAAAAAATGAACGTCACTACACTTAAAAACGGATATGAACCAAGAAAAAAAATCATACAAGACTAACAAAAGCTACCTAGATGTTCCTGAATGAGAACATGCACAAAAATTCAGCAAGTTATACATGTTTTGTGAGATATAAACCTATCACCAATAAATTGTGTACCTCTAGCTAATGTGGAATAAATAAACACACTGATACATACAGGAAGTCTATTTAAAAAAAAACATGTTTGTTCTTATGTTGTTCTGTAACACCACAGTCCCATGTTAAAGATAGGGTTTGGATACAGTACATATATTTGATCCCGCCTTGCACAAGTCAAAATCCAATAATTTTAGTGATTGTCATTTGTTGCTGTGTTTCATATTTACCTTTCGTTTATTGTTTTAGCTCACCTTTCCTTATTGCAATGCAATACTCTCAGAATGCTGGATACTATCCATACTGGTCTGTGTCCACACTTATTATTTATACATTAAAAACTTAAAAGCAAAAGAAAAACTTTAATGAAAAATCTAAATAAAACATTGCAGGTGAGCGATTCAGGCTCTCGAGAGCCACTTTTTAATATAGTACTTTTTCCATTTTATTGATAAACAATTTATGGTCTCAGAATTTGTTTTTACTACATACATCATTGTAGTGTATGTTTCATAAGTCAGAAACATAAAAAAAACAATAAGATAATAAGTCTCCGATTCGCATTTTATTCAAAACGGCACGCTTATATTTTCCTTTACAAGAAAAAAACTCTTAACGGAAAGTCCTTTATCAAATGTCAAATTAAAAGCTCAAATACATCAACTTTCATATTCCTAATTTGGTACAGGCATTTTCTAATGTAGGAAATTGTGGTAGAGTAATCAGGATAATAGTCATCATACTAGGACACATTATTCTGACTCTGGACAGAATTGTTTTTGCCCTTACTCCTAAATATCGCATGCTTAGCAGAGGAGCAGCCAATGTTTTATTTGAACCAGACGATGACCAAACCAAAGACCACAAATAGTCGAGTCGAGCACGCCACCACAAGGTCACTGAGGCGGTTATGAATATTTTAAATACACATATATGTATATGTATATTAAAACGATTTGAAACTAGAGTATCTGGTCATAAGACACCGTGCTCTCTCACATTATCACACATGTATGTTAAGTTTATAACCATTTAATCCTAGTGAAACCCTTATTTGGGTAATAACTTCAAAAGTTTTAAGTTTGGAACGGGACGGGCGAATGAACGGACGCACAAAGCAAAACATATAACATCTTTGATATCATTAGTTGTTCATGAAAATAAAAGTATCGTACTTAACAATATGGAAATCAAATATTCCATACATGTCCGTCTTTTCAGACGTGTTTGTAAACGATGAACGCCAAACATTTCATTAAAATAATTTGTGAGCAATGACGTAAAATTACGAACTATGCAAACTATCCATGGAATCAAAGCATCTTTATATTTAAGAACAAAAAGTAACAATAATGTATATTCATTTTGTTCTCTTGACGATGCATTCTTATAAGTTCCATCTGATAAAATTCCACAGAAAAATGATAAATATCTTTAATAGTGTACACCTTTAATTTTCAGGCGTATTTGAAACTCCTTTTTCAACCTTATAACTTATAAATCAAAAATGAGAATATCATCTCGCTACAGATTTCATTTTCTTATTCTTTCAAACTTAAATTAGATTTCAGTTATTTTAAGATTTCATTCTTAAAGAACAAAAATAGTGGTCAAGAGCAATGACCACGTAATGATCAGTGCGCTTGATTGGCAGTATTTAGATTAATTTTTGGGTTGTTATAAAAAATCATCCAGATTTTTAATAACAAAATATGGAAATATTTAAAATTGCAGATTCGGTTGATTTTTTTAATTACATCTATTTCCACCAAAAATGTGTATTCAACTCCAAAAATATCATGCAGGTTTAGTCTATGCTCCCCTCTGTCATGATTCAGTGCAATAGACTGAGATAAATTTAGAAAGGTTTGTTATGTTGAGTTATGTCATTCTATTGGGAATCGTAAGTTCTACCTAAACATAGAAAAGAATATCAAACTTTAATGCTATAAAAAGATACAATACAACAAATTTTTGCAGTAAGTAATGTTTTTGGCGATATGTAAGTCAGTTAATGGACAATATCGATTTTGTTAGAAAAATCACATTAAATTAACTGCTTGATAAAGGAATTAGGTGGTGATTATATATTTTGAATCCCAAAATATACTCCCACGACATTTATAAGGAGGAAATCCTGATTAATGAAAGAAAGGTTTTATGGTGATTTTGAATGTCAACCAAAAAAAAAGGCAACAGTACAGCTGTTCAAAAGTCATAAATCGATTGAGAGAAAACGCATCCGGGTTACAAACTGAAACCGAGAGAAACACATCAACTATAAGAGAAAAACAACAAAGCAACGGAACACTGAAGTGCAACAAAAAACAAACCACAATGCAACATACATTGAAACGAATTATTAGATAACAACTGCCGTATTCCTGACTTGGTACAGGACATTTTAAGAAAAATGGTTTTCTGGCTAGCCAAACCTCGCTATTTATTGCAATGTTAAACAACTGCAAAGATTAATAACTTTATAAATTAACTGTTTACAAAACTTTAGAATGTTTGAAATACTAAGGCTTTTCTACCTCAGGAATAGATTACCTTAGCTGTATTTGGCAAAACTTTTAGGAATTTTGGTCCTTATGCTCTTCAACTTCGTACTTTATTTGGCCTTTTTAACTGTTTTGTATTCGAGCGTCACTGATGAGTCTTTTGTAGACGAAACGCGCGTCTTGCGTAAATACAAAATTTAATCCTGGTATCTATGATGAGTTTATTGATATATATTCGCTCTACTGGATAACGAAATTACATAAGTGTCCATACAAACGTCAAACTGCTTTGACCGTAACCTCTTGAAAAAAACTCAACATTTATCTTGTCAGCAATAGAACTTGATCTTCTGGATAACTTTGAAACTAAACAGGTGGCGTGAATCAGATGTGAATATTAAAAATAATAAACATTATGTCAGTATACACACAACTGAAGTTCTCTTCATGCAATAAAATATGACAACTGACTTCTCTACTCTTTACATAAGTATTCCCTTATTCTTCTCGTAGACATATTGAAAAAAAATAGGCCAAAATTGTGTTTTCCTGAACATAAGAATGGCCAACTCAGATAAATTTTATATTGTTTTAGGAAAATAACACTTTGTAAACAATTAATAGAAGCCAAGCAGAAAATTCACGGAAACTAACATCATAATAAATTTTAGAATTTTATATTGACAACATAAGTGTTATCATCTCAAACTGAGAAAAACAAGATTGTGTCCTTTTACTAAATAATTCAAAGATACTGTTTACTTTTTCTATCACAATAAATTTGAAATAATGATGGTCGGTTGAGTACTAAACTTCACGACGAAAGATGTAATCTCCATTTCTTTTTAGCAACAATCGCCAAGCAGCACCTCTTGCATATGAAATATACATTTCCTTCGTTATTCTAGAGCTTGCATTTCTTTTCTTATATGATTTTCGTCATAGAGTGTTACTGCTAACAAGTAATAATTGAACCAAAGGTTCCAGATGAGAGGCGAAAGACTCCAAAGAGGCTTTAAAGCTTATAAATCGAAACTAAACTCACAACGCTCTGGTTGAAAAAGAAAAATTCCAAGAAACACCTCAACATAGAAACTAAAAACTGAGCAACACGAACCCAACGAAAAACTAGGGGTAGTCTCATGTGCTCCGAAAGGGTAATAAAGTTTCAGTCATTATCTAGAATTTTACGGATGCCATCAAGAGTTGGTTGACCGGTATGGAATATTTCGGTTAAACGACAATATTGTATTTGTTTTTCATGCGTGAGGTTTGTTTGATCTTTTGCTTTTGCCATTTGATAAGGGACTTACCGTTTTGAATTTTCTTCGGGGTTCGGTATATTTGTTATTTTACTTTTTTTTTCCAATTGTCGAATCAACAATCGCCTTCCCTTTTTATCGATTGTGACATCAGTAATGAAACTTATCACTGGGTGTGTCCTAACAATAAGGAACATGACGGCTACCACTTGTTTAATAAGTTTTGCTTCCTATTCTTAAGCTTTGATGTTAAGAGTGTTGCTAAGTTTTTAGTATATATGTGTTGCTTGTAGACTTAAATCATATTGAAAAAGCAAAATACATTCATAAAACATTACACCTTTCTTAGATCTTCTTACACTCCATCTAATAATTTGGTGTGACTACAACTACATTGTTTAGGACCTTATTCTTCAACTTTAAGTAATATGTACTATAGATCGGACGGACGCATGCAAAGAACGAAAAATAGGATGACCTTGTTATCGTAGTCGGGTTGTGAAATAACTTTCTATATACATTTCCTTTAGAAACTAAAATATATTCAAAACAGGGAAGTTTCATTTAAATTTACAATCTACATGATCTAATATTACATAACAAAAATTTAATAATGATCGTGTATTCCTGTTCAATGCACACATCGACAGTGAGTCTCCAAATTAAATTGCTATTTGTTTATAGTACAATCTAAATGACTTTAACGGCACTAAATTATACTGGTTGGCTAAGCTCTAAATGCAGCGCACATTTAATACTGTTAAGAAAATAGCATTTCAGATTAAATTTTACATGGAAAAGTGCTTTCAAATTCACTTACAATAAATCATTCGTCGAAGTCAACTGGTCAACTATTTTATTTCATTCTTTAAAATGTTTAGTACAAACACTCACGATTCTTTAAATTTCTATTTAAAATAATGCAATATACCTGGCATACACTTTATCGGACAGTTGCATTTGATTTATAATCACTGTTTTAGCACTTCGGTGTTGACATGAATATCAATTAATTAATATATGGTCATTTTTATAAATTTCCTGTTACAAAACTATGAATTTTCTTTTCCCGGGAATATATTACCTTAGCCGAATTTGGCACAAATGTTTTGAATTTTGGGTCCTCAATTGTCTTCAATTTTTTACTTGTTCGGCTTAATAACAATTTAGTTCTGAGCGTCACTGATGAGTCTTATATAGAAGAAACCTTGTCGGGCGTATTAAATTATAATCCTGATACCTTTGATAACTATTTTGTTTTCTGAAGGAATACTGGAGTACCCGGAAATAATAGCCAAATTATACTTCAAATAATTGTCATAATGTTTCATTTAAAAATGAAATTTATCTAAAAGAGAAATTATTTTTTTCTGGAGGAAACCATAGTAATCATATTGGCTTTTGTGGATTAGGTTGATCCCATTTATGGTAAATTTCGTGCTCAGAATTTGCTTAGAAGGAACACTTGATGCTTTTACTTTCATGTGCCATTCTGCAGTTTGTTCTTCGGTTATTTCATACTATGTAATATTCCATTTATTGGGTAATCGCAATGTCAAGTTATAAAATTGTACTAAAACTTATGTTGCAACTCCCACAGATGGACACTTGGTAAATATTGCTGAATCACAATCCTCATCTCTTCTATGGGGGTATTTAATATTTATAGATATGTTGTTGTGTGTAGATAATGGCTACAAGATATGATCTCATACAGACAAAACTTCTGGATTTTACCCGTATGAATACAGTTGGATAGTGGTCACAACTCAATTATCAGGGAGATTAAAAGAATAAGGAGGAGTATCACACAATTTACGTGTACTTTAAACTTATTAAAAGTTCGAGGCATACTAATGCTGAAAAAATGACGATGGCAAAAATATTAGTGCAAGTGATCTTTCTATTCTAGGAGTTGTATAGTTTATAAATATTTTGATATGAGCGTCACTGATGAGTCTTATGTAGACGAAACGCGCGTCTGGCGTACTAAATTATAATCCTGGTACCTTTGATAACTAATTATATATTCACAGAACTGCAACCGTCAACTGTTTGATATCAATCCTTTCGAATATGCTACATATTATACTTTCTGACCGTTCGATTTCAAACGTTCTTGTTTATGGTTATCACATCCGTACGGAATTTGAATATTTTTCATTATACTAGAAGTACTAAGTAAAATCACAAATAACTGAACTCAGAGAAAAATTCAAAACGGAAAGTCCCTAATAAAATGGCAAATTCAAATGATAAAACACATCAAACAAATGGACAACTGTCATATTCCTGACTTGGTACAGGCATTTTCAAATGTAGAAAATGGTGGATTGAGCTTGGTTTTATAGCGCTAAACCTCTCACTTATATGACAGTCGCATCAAATTCCAATATTTTACAACGATGCGTGAACATAACAGACATAATCGGTAAAATACTCAAAATATGGTAACAACAGTCATCACTGTGTTTTAATCTCAAAACAAACAAACATTTACAAATATGCATTATAAAGTAACATATAATTCTAATAATAGCGCAGTTTTATTTGAATTATTAATCTAACAATACATTATATAGATTAAATTACGATTAGATATGGCATGTCAATACACAAAATGACAGTCAGTCTCAAAAAGCAATTGCTCTTTGTTGATTGTATAATCTTTACGACACCAAATAATACTGATTGGCGGAAATTTAAATTACAGCACACATTTAATACAGTTATTGAAAATGTCATTCCAAATTACATTTACATGGTAAACTGCTTACAAACTCTATTTCATAATACGTTTGTCGTATTCGATCATTCCATTCGATTCTTTGAAAAGTGTTAAAAATAATGTAACATGTGTTTAGATTGCTGTAAAAATATTATAACCGGCATATATCTGTTATGCTTACTTTTTTCAAATTCCTATTGATTTTAATGTTGAAATTTGTGTTAAGAATATTTTCAGAAAGAATGAATTCCAACAATATATTTCACAGAATAATGATATAAACCGAATCATGACCAAAGTGTTGTCATCATTCAATCTCGTGTTAACCATTAGGTTGTTAATTTCTTTAAAATTTCTTACTACAAAGAAAACTTAGAAATCACACGGGTTTGTGTTAAAAAAAAATCTTTTTACAAACACCTACTCCTCCCTTAACTCGAAGGTGTTTCTGTTGAGGACTGTTTTGTTTATAAAAACAAATTCAACCCAAGTTTATGTGTTTATACCCATTGCATTTGATTTTGGTAGTTATTTGTTAAGTTATTTACAGATATTGCTTATACATGTATATATAAATTAGCTTTTTTTTTTAATAAATAAAAATAAAAAGATATATGTTATGACTTAATACAATATCACATTAAATTAGATTTAGTCATTATAGCTAAATGTCAAATCGAAAAGCAAATTAAACCATTACGTCTGCAAGAAACCGATCTTATTATCAAGAGAACTGATTTGCAGTGGAACAAATTGCAAGACTATTGAAAAATGTTATCTTTCAGTATAATCATCTATAATTACAGAATGAACTGCATTTAACTTTCTGATTGCAAAAAAAAATCATCTTGGTTAAGAAATAATCTTTGAAATGTTGCAGCAACAAAGTTCATCAGCCTTTGGAATGATTATGTGAAATATAGATTCAGGTTTATAATCTCTGCAAATGTGTCATCAATGATATATGATTAAAATTGAATGAAGATCGAGTGTAATTAAACTTTTAAATCGGCCAAAAAAATGGGAAGATTTTGAATGTATTATCAATCAGATATCAATATTTTGTATGCATAATGAATGATATATCATGTTCCGTATATTCAGATTTTAAACTATGCATATAACAAGGATAAGGCAAATTTATCAATTCTGTCTCTTATATAAATAAATTTTAAATTAAATTTTGAAAACACAATGGTATTTTAACAGAGGTGTTAGTTTGGTAAAAGCTTAAGTGATATCAATAAATATTTGTGTTCTAGTTGCGCTGTAAACCAGTTTTATAAAATTCTGTAATGCTTTTCTTTTTCCAAATTTAGCTTTTTTTATTGAACTTTTCCCTTTTGATGTATAAAGCTTTAAACTTTACATAGGAAGAAAACAAGTACTAGTATTGCAATTAAAAAAAGTCTTATCGTATTATAATAGACCAGTGCACCAACGGTTTTATTTATGTTTCATCATATTAACTATGATTAATTTCCTTTATATACTTGTTTGATATATAATTCGGAGTTTAGTATGACGCCCATTATCACTGTACTAGTATACATATTTTTACGGGCCAGCTGAAGGACACCTACGGGTGCGGGAATTCTCGCTACATTGAAGACCCACTGGTGGCCTTCGGCTGTTGTCTGCTCTATGGTCGGGTTGTTGTCGCTTTGACACATTCCCCATTTCCTTTCTCAATTTTAATTGCAGAAGATTAAGAAAACATTTCAAAACCACTATTCATCTAAATTTTAGACATTTGATTTCTGATTGAAATGGAAATTACCAACTTATACTAATGTGTTCTCTCCATTAAAGATTGTATATACATGAATGGTCTAAGTACATTAAATACAATTCCCCAGTCAAAAATCCATCGAATGTAAAGACTTTTAACCAACAAAATCTTTCTTTCTTAAAAACGTATAAAACTTGAGTCTTCTCTGCTCTGAATAATGGAATCATGAAATATATCTTTTCGTTTTTTCTTCTTCATTTCCACTTCAATCCGGCAGTGTCCTGTACGTTCCTTGGACCGACCAAACTGACATATCAGTTGCTATTTCTGCATTGTCTGTCAGTCCATCCATATCATCGCGAACATTCCTCCATCGTGATGCCACAATACTTAAAACAGTAACCATAACAACGATAAAAACCAAAACTATCACAAGAGAAACAAACACAATAACATCCTGTTGTGTGTAATATTGATCCATCTACTGCTTCTGAAAAATAATAGAAAATATTTATTTCATCAAAAGATTACATTAAACTGCATTTTTTATCATAAATTCGAAAACAAATGTTATGCACTTTTAGAAATAAAGTCTTGTTATCATTTAGCATGTAGAGCATTATCTGCTTACCATATAGCCATTAGTTTTGGGTGGGTTTCGTAGTGCTCAGTCTTTTCTTTTATCTGTTGTGGTTTGGATGCTATTGGTCCTATTTTTTCACATGTTATTGTCAGTTTGTTTTTTAATATCCCTTAGGTATTGTTCGCTTCTGTTTTCTGTTATCTTTTCTATACTGGTCATGTGATCAGAATGTAAGGACAAATGTTTTTTTTATTTTTCACAAAACTCTTGTATACTTTTCGTGTCCAGTTAACTTGTACAACTGAATAGCGCCAGATGCATGTCATGATTAAGAAGAAGACATAGTATGTACAAGTACAAATGTATGATCCTAAACAATAAATTAAAACTAAACATGGTTAAAACTTTTGTCTCTTATTTATTAACAAAAATTAGAAAGTAATAACCGCTTTATCAAATTATATTATTCTTAAGCGCTTTTTCAAGATTTAATTTCAACAGGAACGCTCAAAACATGATATTTTAAAGCCAACACTGTATAAGAACCGAAACTTTCTAAGGGGCATAACTCTGCAAAATAGTTGATCAGCACAGATTATTGAAACGTCTTGACACTGATGATGAAATGCTAAAATATAAGTTTCATGAAAAAGAATTGATACATGTCGATCCAATTCTCCTTATAAGTGTCGGTTATTGTATAGAAAGGTATATAATATGAAACTTAGAGCGAGGGGCTTGCCCCCCGAGCTCTTAGTTTCATATTATATACCTTTCTATACAATATCCAATTTAGCACATATTTACAACTTGAGTAATCCTGTAATTAGTGTAATTAACATGTTTTGGCTGACTAGATGTAGCTCATTAACGTAGTTTTGTAAATCTACTCACTAATATCATTGTAAAAATGGGATTTCAAAAGACCCTTGACTTTAGAATGAAAAGAAGCTAGGTAGCTGCTGGTGTAAGTATGTTTATTGATATAAAGCGGTGTTTTACTATACATGTACTTATTTACATGGTAAGATGACAAAATAAATTGAACAAGAGCAGACAATTCTTAAATTGCAGTGAAAGCTTTTACTTCTTGAAAACATTTTTTAAATTCACGTAAAAACTAAAACTATATTGAAAATGCTTTTGAATGAGTACAAACAGTTGGATTCTCCTCCCATACATTTTTTTAATCTTCGGTTGAAACACCTTTTAAAAAAGACTGGATATGCCCCTGGTATGTACCCATAGGTAGTCCAGTGGATAGTTTACATTCATGAAATATTTGTCACTGGTCATTAGGCAACCAATATATGACGAAATATATCAAATTGCTTTATTAATAATTTCCCTTCAAAAGATTCATGGTTGACTCGTTTTGTGTACAAAGTAATTGCATGGAAGATAAAGGATTACAGATTTTAGATGGAGTTGTATTTTAATCAAGGTATAAAGAACCATAAGTGTTACTCTTTATTTTAATGAAAGAAACTTTTAATTGTAAAAAAAAAAAATTGGATCAAAAGACGATTAGTAGGATGTTAAGAATCTGTTGGAAAACTAATTACAAACTATTTAGTTAAATTTGGAACACAGAATTTTTTTCAAAAAAGCCAGTAGCAATTGTTGTTCTAATATCTTGATTACGATACAATGAAATCTTACCCTTGTGGTCATTCATGCGTAGTTACTTAGAACACGGAAAAAGTATGTACTATGAAAATTAGAAGGCAAATTCAAGCAATTTGATTGGACGAGAAGTTGTAAGTATGTGCTAACTAGATTAAATGTTTCGTTGGGGCTTTATATTTGATCGTCACTGATTTTCGAAACGTCTTGAACGACACCCGAATAGATCTTTGTACGTCTTTAAATTAAATCCATTTGATGTACTGATTGATACTTTACTCTAGGAGAAATGATTTATTGATAAGTTGTTAGTACTTATGTTGAAAAAGTATTTAGTAACTGCGAGTAGTAGTACTACTCTGATATCAGTTCTTTAGACTTTTTGTTAGTTGTTTCTGCGCTTTATAATGATTGGATGAGCGATATTTTTAATGATTTTTACAGCTTTTTTTTTTTAATGATGTGCTGTTTCATCACTGTCCTAAGTTAGATGGATGATTAAGCATTCGCATACCCGTTTTAACAAGTCATATTGTAAAAGTGTTTATCCCAAATCAGGAGCTGGTTATTCACCGATTTTCATCAGGCCGTCATACTTAAGAGTTTTTATAGCTGACCAAACGGTTTGAGCTTTCCTTATATTTGAAGGTCGTACGGTACCCTATAGTTTATAGTTACATCTACTCATGCCATCTTGTCTCTGGTAGATAGAACAGACCCAATCCCCTTATTTGTTATCAACGCTTACAAATGAAAAAAGTATAGGAAAAGGGGGGAGGGGGTCAGTTAAGAAGACAACATTTATTCATTCATTGAAAAGTACCAAGAATGTTTTGTTTGCTTCGTTGAAGTTTGTGCATAAAAATCAACTATTCAACTATTGCATTATGATTATATGAATGTTATTGATAAGAAAAACTACCATTTCCTTTTGACCATGTGTTGTTGATTCTCTTGAATTGCGGTTTCTATTCGACCTCTAGAATCTTTTTATGTTTCCTAATGTTACATTAACTACGAAGAAACATTGTGCAAAGATTCAATAAAAAAGCAATGTCTCACAAATCTTAATAATACCTCTGAGAAAACGGAAAAAATTATTTGAAATGATAACATAACAATGTTTTGGGGAAAGTATAAAAGTTGACGTCAGCCAGTATTGTGAAGTATGAGACACCGGGAATTACTTTTAGTTTTTCTCGGTAATTTGATTATCTTCCAGTACTAAATAGAGGAAACTATTATAGCATTGACACAAAGAAACGTAAAAAGGCATCGTCTCAGGAACTGTAGGAGTAGAGAACTCGCAAATAACCAATTCATAAATTTGCACTTGTTTATTACATATATGTATATAGTCCCATCAGAAACAGACTTATTGAAATTTGGCTTCATTTATCCCCGAAGAGGAATAATAAAGAATCAATTACTGATTTTATATAGAACAGACACCCCAGGCGGTCCCTGCTGTGAAAAGTTAATTTTTCTTCCATTGTTTAACATTAGCTTCATTAAATAAAGTTAAAGACTATCTGAAAATGAAATTGAATAGCTTAAGACGTTTAAGGTTCGGCGTCAGAACATTGTCCTCTTACAATTATCGTTATCTTGCTACAATTGTAATCCTATCGACGTCTTTATTTTCTGCTGATACCTTAAGATAAGTGGATTTTAACACTTTGGATTTTTTTAGAGAATAAAAACTGCTTGTAACTAAATTAAGTTTAACAGAAAGTTGTGAATAATGTATATTAATCTGAAGACTATCAAAGTTATCACACTTGGACAGACAAGAAAGCTTCATACAAGAAAAAATAAAGTTGATTAGTAAACTTCGTTTGCTTTTTTTGATGATAATGCGGGTTTCTAGTTTGAATCTCTTCATAAATGAAATATTTACAGCTAAAATGTTGAACTGTATAAGGCATCAATAATGTAAATACTCGAGGAGAGGGATAAATTTTCGGCTGATAAATTTTAGGGGAAAACTTAATTTATGGTCGAGAGGAAAGAGAAAATAGTGCAAAATTGAAGGTTATCAAAAGGAACAGTATATGTAGGTCATGTACAAAAGAAACTGTTATTCATATCCAAAACCTCTTTTCTCGAAATAAATACCAACTATATATAGACATCAGCTTAACATTGAATAAAAGAACGTTTGCAATAACCAAAATAGAATTAGTTAGTAATGCGCATATGTCAGTTTTATAAGATGTGTTGTTCATAAAGCTTTTTTCTTTTATCGTAAGAGTGTTGACGGTGTCTTTTCCACATGTGTTTTTTATAGTTGTTTCGGCGTCATGTTTATGCACTCTTGTTTAAAGTCTTCATGTTGCACTTCTCATGTTGTGTAGAGATCTGTAAGTTGATTGGTTGATCTCTATATGTTTTATTATGTGTTTCGTTGGGTTGCTGTATACTTGACGTAAATCCACATTCCATTCATCTCTTGACTGTGCCATGTGGCGTTAGTTATAGAAGGACAACACATGTTTGCAATGTGTCTGAATTTATTTTTGATCAACTTGGCATTGACTTTATTTGTTGTTATTGTGATTAATGATTTAAACAATACATTTTTAATTTTAGTTACATGATAAAAATCTAATTTATCAACTGTTATATGATATAGTAGAGAAGGTTATTAATAGGAAATGTAAAATCTATATGGGCAATTTTCACTAAACAGTTGCAAGGCGATGTATTGTAAATCTATTAAGTCTATGTTTCTTACTGTTACCATTATATAATATGCAGCAGAAGAAATGCGTTACACCTTCAATTTTAGTATCAATAGGTGGTTCGATCATAGATTTTTTAATTTTTCGAGAGAATATTTTATTGATTTTTACGAGTATATTTTTAAACAAATTACCAGACATATTCAATACAGTTCATGTGAGAGTTCTGACAAGACTGAAATGACGCACGAACGAACTTTTTTGTACGTCTTTACATAAATCCATTGAATATTTATTTTGAACTAGCATTCTATGACTGTGAGTAGTGACTGTACACTGGTATCGGTACTTTAGACTTTGTGTAAGTTGCTGTCTTTGCTTCGTGTTAATCGGATGAGCGATAATTTTTATGATTTTTACAGCTTCTAATAATGTTTTTCTGCTACATAATAAACAAAGGTTAGATGGCTGATTGAGCATTCGCATGCTTGTTTTATCTAGTCATAATCTGAATGTTCCTATCCCAAATCAGAAACTTTTGATTTAACCGATTTCGTTGTTAAATGAATATCAAATTTGTTTTTCTTTTAGTGTTTCGTACGTAAATCAGACCGTTATTTTTAAAATGGCATACACATTATCGGAGAGTTGCATTTGATTTATCATCACTATTTTGTTTTCTGAAGGAATACTGACAAACTTGTACAGACTACCCGGAAATAAAAGCCAAATTGTACTTTGAATAATTGTCATAATTTAACATTTAAAAATAAAACTTATCTTAAGAATGTAAAAATATTTATTTCTATCGGAAAACATAGTAATCATATGGGCTTTTGTGGATTATGTTGACCCCTTATATGGCAAATTTCGTGCTCAGAATTTGTTTAGAAGAAGGACTTCATTGCTTTCAGGTGCCATCCTGCAGTTTGTTCTTCGGTTATGTCATACAATGTAATATTCATTTATTGTGTAATCGTAATGTCCAGTTATGAAATTGTACTAAAACTAATGTTTCAACTCCCTCAGTTGGACACTTTGTAAATATTGCTGATTCTCTTCCTCACCTCTTTGAGGGGGTATTTAATATTTATAGATATGTTGTTGTGTGTAGATAATGGCTACAAGATATGATCTCATACAGACAAAACTACTGGATTTTACCAGTATAAATACAGTTGGATAGTGGTCACAACTCAAATGATCAGGGAGATTAAAAGAATAGGGAGGAGTAGCACAAAATTTACGTGTGCTTTAAACTTAAAATTCGAGGCATACTAATGTTGAAAAAATGCCGTGCAACCCAATAATTTGACCATTGCAAAAACATTAGTGAAAGTGATCTTTCTAATCTCAGAGTTGCATAGTTTATATATTTACAGAACTGCAACCGTAAACTGTTTGATATCGATAATTTCGAATATGCTACATATTATGCTTTTCGACCGTTCGATTTCAAATGTTCTTGTTTATGGTTATCACATCCGTACTGAATTTGAATATTTATAATATTTATCATTATACTAGTAGTATTAGGTAAAATCACAAAGAACTGAACTCAGAGGAAAATTCAAAACGGAAAGTCCCTAATCAAATGGCAAAATCAAATGATAAAACACATCAAACGAATGGACAACAACTGTCATATTCCTGACTTGGTACAGGCATTTTCAGATGTAGAAAATGGTGGATTGGACTTGGTTTTATAGCGCTAAACCACTCACTTGTATGACAGTCGCGTCAGATTCCATTATTTTACAACGATACGTGAACAAAAGAGACATAACCGGTAAAATAGTCAAAATATGGTTACAGCAGTCATCACTGTGTGTTACAATCTCAAAACAAACAAACATTTACAAAAAAAGCATTATAAAGTAGCATATAATGCTAACAATAGCGCAGTTTTATTTGAATTATCAATCTAACAATACATTATATAGATTAAATTATGATTGGTTATGACATGTCAATGAACAAAATGACAGTCAGTCTCAAAAAGCAATTGATCTTTGTTGATTGTATAATCTTTACGACACCAAATAATACTGACTGACGGAAATTTAAATTACAGCACACATTCAATACAGTTATTGAAAATGTCATTCCAAATTATATTTACATGGTAAACTGCTTACAAACTCTTTTTCATAAAACGTTTGTCGTATTCGACTATTCCATTCGATTCTTTGAAATGTGTTAAAAATAACTGTAACATGTGTTTAGATTGCTGTAAAATATTATAATCGGCATATATCTGTTATGCTTACATGTTTTTCAAGTTGCTATTGATTTTAATGTTGTAATTTGGGTTTAGAATATTTTGAGAAAGAACGAATTCCAACCATATATTTCACAGAATAATGATATAAACCGAATCATGATTAAAATGTTGTCGTCATTCAATCTCGTGTTAAACATTAGGTTTTTAATTTTTTTTTCATTTTTACTACAAAGAAAACTTAGAAATCACACGGGTTTGTGTTTAAAATCTCTTTTTTTTCTCTTTTAACAAAAACATTCTCCCTTATCTCGAAGGTGTTTCTGTTGAGGACTATTTTGTTTTTAAAAACAAATTCAACCCGAGTTATTATCATTTGTACATTAATAGTTTTGGTAACATTTCCTCGTCTTAAAATTCATAAAACATTTAAATAATAATAATCAAAATCATAAATAATAAATCTTAACAGAAAATGTTTGTAACCATATAAAATATTCACAAAATGAAAACAAAAGTGCAGTTTATTTTGATATTTCATGTTTTATACCCATTACATTTGATTTTATAGTTATTTCTTAAGTTATTTACAGATTTTGCTTATACATGTATATATAAATAAGCTTATTCTCTTTAATAAAATAAAAATAAAAAGATTTATGTCATGTCTTAATACAATATCACATTAAATTAGATTTAGTCATTATTGCTAAATGTCAAATGGAAGAGCAAATTAAACCATTACGTTTGAAAGAAACCGCTCTTATTATCAAGAGAACTGATTTGCAGTGGAACAAATTGCAAGACTGATGGAACATTTCATCTTTCAGTATAATCATCTATAATTACAGAATGAACTGCATTTAACTATCTGATTGCAAAAAAATGTTCATCTTGGTAAAGACATAATCTTTGAAATGTTACAACAACAAAGTTCATCAGCTTTTTGAATGATTATGTGAAATATAGATTCAACTTTATAATCTCTGCAAATGTGTCATCAATGATATATGATTATAAAAGTCGTATGAGATCAAAACTGAATGAAGATCGAGTGTAATTAAACCTTTAAATCGGCCACAAAATTGAGAAGATTTTAAATGTATTATCAATCAGATATCATTATATTTTGCAAGCGTAATGAATGAACTTTCGTGTTCTGTATTTGTTCAGATTTTAAACTATGCATAGGACCAGGATAAGGGAAATTTAGCAATTCTGTCTCTAATATAAATAAAGTTAAAATTAAATCTTTTAAACATGGTATTTCAACAGAGGAGTAGTTTGGTAAAAGCTTAAGGCTATCAACAAATGTATGTGTTCTTCTTGCGCTGTTAACCAGTTTTATAAAATTCTATAATGTTTTTTTTTATTTCCATTTAGCTTTTATTCGTTGACCTTTTCTCTTTTGATGTATAAAGCTTTAATTTTTATATAGGAAGAAAACACGCATGGCAATTAAAATTGAAAAAGGTCTTCTCGTATTATAATGGACCAGTGCGCCAACGTTTATTTATGTTTCATCATATTGACTATGATTCATCTCCTTTATATACTTGTTTGATATATAATTGCAGAAGATTAAGGAAACATTTCACAACATTTCAAAACCACAATCTCAATTAGACTTTTTTTAGACATTTGATTACTGATTGAAAAACTGTAAATTACCAACTTATACTAATGTGTTCTCTCCATTAAAGGTTGTATATACATGAATGGTCTAAGTACATTAAATACAATTCCCAAGTCAAAAATCCATCGTATGTAAAGACTTTTAACCAGCAAAATCATTCTTTCTTAGAAACGTACAAACTTTTAGTCTTAGTTTTCTCTGTTGTGATGAATGGAATCATGAAATATATCTTCGTTTTTGTTCTTCATTTCCACTTCAATCTGGCAGTGTCCTGTACGTTCCTTGTACCGACCAAACTGACATATCAGTTGCTATTTCTGCATTGTCTGTCAGTCCATCCATATCATCGCGCACATTCCTCCATCGTGACGCAACAATACTTAAAACAGTAACCATAACAACGATAAAAACCAAAACTATCACAAGAGAAACAAACACAATCACATCCTGTTGTGTGTAATATTGATCCATTTACTGCCTCTGAAAAATAAAAGAAAAAAGTAAAATCAAAACGGATAGTCCCTAATCAAATTGCAAAATCAAAAGCTCAAACACTTCAAACGAATGAATAAAATCATATTCCTGACTTGTTACAGACATGTTCTTTATGTAGAAAACGAAAATAAGAAAGAAAATACCACTTTGTAAAACTATGTTATTCTTGAGCGCTTCTTCTAGATTCTATTTTTAACGTTCAAAACTTAATATTTTAAAGCCGAGACTGTATAAGAGCCCAAATTTTTTAAGAGCTAAATGATCAAAAGGGACCTAAATATGATAATAAAATCAATCTACTATCACGTTTCTAAGGGGCATAACTCTGCAAAATAGATGATCAGCACAGATTATTGAAACGTCTTGACACTGATGATATAATTCTAGAATATAAGTTTCATGAAACACAATTGATACTTGACGATCCAATTTTCCTTATAATTAATGTTTCTAAGGGGCTCTTATAAAACATTTGATCGGCACCGATTTCCGAAACGTCTTGAATGACACCCGAATAGATCTTTTTTTTACGTCTTTAAATTAAATCCATCAGGCTGTCATTTTCAAAATTTCGTCATTAGGGGTTTTAAAGCTAACCATACGGTTTTAACTTTCTTTATTTTTGAAGACCGTACGGTACCTTATAGTCTATAGTTACATCTATTCATGCCATCTTGTCTCTGGTAGATAGACCAAACCCAATCTCCTTATTTTATATCAACACTTTCAAATGAAAAAAATAAAGGAAAAGGATTGGGGGGAGTTAAGAAGATCGAATTTAATCATTCATTGAAAAGTACCAAGAATGTCGATTTTATTCCGTTGAAATTTGTAATTAAAAATATGCCATCTAGTCAACTATTGCATTATATGAAAGTTATTGATGAGAATAACTACGATTTCCTTTTGACCATGTGTTGTTGATTCTCTTGAATTGCGGTTTCTATTCGACCTCTAGAATCTTTTTATGTTTCCTAATATTAGATTAGCTACGAAGAAACCTTGTGCAAAGATTCAATAAAAAAGCAATGTCTCACAACTCTTGATAATACCTCTGCGAAAACGGAAAAGATTATTTAATATGATAACATAACAAAGTTTTAGGGAGAGTATAAAAGTTGACGTCAGCCAGTATTGTCAAGTGTGAGACACCGGGAATTACTTTTAGTTTTTCTTGGTAATTTAATTATCTTCGAGTACTAAGTAGAGGAAACTATTATAGTATTTTAACAAAGAGACATAAAAAAAGCATCGTCTCAGGAACTCTGAAGTAGAAAACTCGCAAATAACCAATTCATAAATTTGCACTTGTTTATTACATATATGTATATAGTCCCATGAGAAACAGACTAATTGAAATTTGGCTTCATTTTTCCCCAAAGAGGAATAATAAAGAATCCATTACTGATTTTATATAGAACAGACACCCCAGGCGTTCCCTGCTGTGAAAAGTAAATTGTACTGCCATTGTTTAACATTAGCTTTATTAAATAAAGTTAAAGACTATCTGAAAATGAAATTGAATAGCTTAAGACGTTTAAGGTTTGGCATCAGAACATTTTCCTCTTGCAATTATATTTATCAGATTACTTCTTGCTACAATTGTAATCCTATCGACGTCTTTATTTTCTGCTGATACCTTAAAATAAGTGAATTTTAACACATTGGAGTTTTTGAGAAAATAAAAACTGCTTGTAACTAAATTAAGTTTAACAGAAAGTTGTAAATAATGTATACTAATCTGAAGACTATCAAAGTTTTCACACTTGGACAGACACGAAAGCGTCATACAAGAAAAAATAAAGTTGATTAGTAAACTGCTTTTGCTTTCTTTGATGATAATGCGGGTTTCTAGATTGAAATCTCTTCATCAGTGAAATATCTACAGCTGAAATGTTTAAGTGTATAAGGCAACGATTATGTAAATTCTTGTGGATAGGGATAATTCTTAGCTTATATATCTTTAGAAAAACCATAATGTGTGACCGAGAGGACGGGAAAAAAGTGGAATATTGAAGGTTATCAAAAGGAACATAAACAAAAGAAACCTCTTTTCTCGAAATAAGAACTATATATAATAGACATCAGCTTAACATTGAACAAGAGAAAACGGCTAAGTTTGCAATAACCAAAATATAATTAGTAAGTTTTGCTCATTTGTCAGTTTTATAAGATGTGTTCTGCATATAGCTTATCTTGTCGCCCTTTTTTATTTTATCGTAAGAGTGTTGCCGGTGACTTTTCCATGTGTGATTTTTTTATAGTTGTTTCTTCGTCTTGCTTATGCACTCATTTATAAAGGCTTCATGTCGCACGTAAACCATCTGTGGATTGTTTCTTACAGTGTGTTGATCTTGTTTTATTATGTGTTTCGTTGTGTTGCTGTATACTTGACGTAAATCCACATACTCCTGTATTCCATTCAATTCCTGACTGTGTCACGTGGCTTTAATCATAGAAATCAATGACAACATATGTTGGTAATGGTTCGGAATTTATTTTTACTCAACTTGGCATTGACTTTATTTGTTGTAATTGTGATAAATGATTTAAACAATACCTTTTTATCTTTGATTAAATGATAAAAATCTAATTTATTAACTATTATATGATATAGTAGAAAATTTTGTTAATAGGAAATGTAAAATCTATATAGGCAATTTTCACTCCTAAACAATTACTAGCGATGTATTGTAAATCTATTTAGTCTGTATATCTGACAGTCAGCATTTATATAATATACAGCAGAGGAAATGCGTTACATCTTCAATTTTGCTATCAATAACATGAATAATTGGAATGATGATTTTTAAATTTTTCGAGAGAATATTGTATTTAGCTTTTCGGATAGATTTCTAAAAACGATTGGGTAGACATTCAGTGCAACTCGTGATCTTAGAACAAAATAAAGGTCGAATTTAATCGTTTATTCCGCTAAAATAAAGTGCATCCACTACGTATACATGATTTCCATGTTTTACTCATTAGAATTATAATTTTACCTAATAAAATACATACTTAAAAAGTATTAAAAAAATTGAATACTTAAAAAGAATTAAAAAAAATGAAAAAAAGACATGAATTGCAAGCATTTTTCATCCTGTGTTACTAGATTTCTAGCTATATTTACCATAGAACATATTTTGAATAAAAAAAAAATAGATGAAAATTGCAAGACATCAATTGCAAAGATTTTTCATCCTGCATTACTAAACTGTTAGCCAGTGGCGAATCCAGGGGGAGGGTCCCGGGGGTTGGAACCCCCTTTTTTTGGACGATCAATGCAATTGAATGGGGACATATAGTTGGACCAACTCCCTCTTTTGTCCTGGGTTGGAAACCCCCCTTTTTCAAATGGCTGGATCCGCCACTGTTAGCTGTATTTACCATTTTTGAAAATAATGTTAAGATTTCAACACGTTAGTTACCGCGTATTCAAACGGTATAATATAACTATCAAAGAGTACTTCACGTTTTGATGGGATAACTTTATATCAGGTACGCTCAATGACACAAGCTTGTTCATTCGAATATACAAAATGTAACATACATTTGTACACTCAAAATTAACAAACTACAAAAGAGGACAATCAGAACAGCACTAAAACAATCATATTAGTCTAACGAAGTAATGACGTTTGTTTTAGTAAAGACATTAATGTTTAAAAACAAATGTAACCATAATCATGTTAACATGAGATTGCTCTTTAATAATATCTTTATGCTACATACTTAGAAGGTATCCACATGGGCGGTAAGTCCACAAAGACATGAAAGAGCGATACCTACACATTGGAGACAATGTTAACCAATGTATCATGATATAATGTCAGTGCTCGCGATACATATTACTAGAACAAACTCCCTCACACTGGAGACAAAAATATTGAATTCAATACACTGTCAAGACTTATAAAGAATGACTGACACCTCGGTTTTTTCCAGTTTGATTTAAATACAGATTCTGTAACAGCACTTATAATTTTCTGACAGTTTTTGGTATCATTACATCAGCAAATGAAAGCTCAGCCATAAAATTTTCGACGGTGTTAGAATCATTTTCATAACAGCGTGGACAACTGCAATACTTATGTTGGTAATAATACTGAATTATGTACCTTTAACTTTGTTGGCATCGGCTATAATTGATAACAGTGAATGCACGCTCACTCAGTCTGTCAGAGGCATATCAGTGGGGATTTAAATAGAATAAAAGAGTAAAGTGCATGAAATATGCACGAGAAGAAAAAAATGAGAGTTTGAAAATTTAAATCATCACACAATGTTTAGTTATCTACTAGTAAAAAAACAAACTTATTCGTATTATTTGATTAAGGCCTTTAGAACCTTTTGCGAGACAACAGTTTAAATGTCTATGACACTTACGAATAATAAGTGGTCGTTACAGACGAACATTGGACCTAATCTGACCTAGTCAATTGATTTCCTCAGTACGTCTAGAAATTGTACGGTCTACACTGTTGTGAAAATGATTCTATAATTTTGACAAAAGCTAAATGATCCCTTTGTTTGTATTTCAATAAGATAAGTTCGCATTAATTTTTATCTATTTTGTGTTCTTAACCTTTACATTTGACGTTGTGTTTTTGTTTTTGTTTCTTTTTTCTTATTCTATATCAACGTTTAGTCAGCTTTTTTATTTCAGGATAGTAGTTACTACTTTGTAACATTTTAGTGAAAAGTCACCTGCGTTATGAACATAAATGCATAAAAAATGGATAAAAAAACATGTATGCTGTGTTGCTCAAAATAAATATCAATATAAACGAAAGCGCCCTATGTATAAAATCGAAGATCTTGAATTAAGCCGTTACATAATATAAATTGTTAGATATAATCTGATTTTAAAAAATCAAATCGCTTTTCTAAGCAGTTTGAAAAGTTTAGGAAAATAAATATTTTTTGCATCTGCATTGAAGCAAACATAAACACATTTCTTATCTTCAGACTCAAATCGATAAATCCTGCTCTAACATCGTTGTAAATGAAATTTGATTACAAATTCAATTATTCCACTTGGCCACTGCTTCAAAAAAAAACGAGGCCATTAATAAAATAGACCACTTTCGTACGGTGGCAGAATGCGGCCATGAAAGAAAAAAAAATTATGTCGTTCCCTCAAGGTACTATGTCGTTCCCTCAAGATGCTATGTCGTTCCCACAAGATAGCTATCTCGTTCCCTCAAGATGCTATGTCGTTCTTTCCAGATACAATGTCGTTCCCTCAAGATGCTATGTCGTTCCCACAAGATAGCTATCTCGTTCCCTCAAGATGCTATGTCGTTCCCACAAGATAGTTATCTCGTTCCCTCAAGATAATATGTCGTTCCCACAAGATGATTATCTCGTTCCCTCAAGATAGTTATCTCGTTCCCTCAAGATAATATGTCGTTCCCACAAGATGATTATCTCGTTCCCTCAAGATAGTTATCTCGTTCCCTCAAGATAATATGTCGTTCACTCAAGATACAATGTCGTTCAATCAAGATACTATGTCGTTCCCACAAGATAGTTATCTCGTTCCCTCAAGATAGTTATCTCGTTCCCTCAAGATAGTTATCTCGTTCCCTCAAGATAGTTATCTCGTTCCCTCAAGATAATATGTCGTTCCCTCAAGATGTTATGTTGTTCCCTCAAGATGATATGTCGTTCCCTCAAGATACTATGTTGTTCCCTCAAGATGTTATGTCGTTCCCTCAAGATACTTTGTGGATCCCTCAACATAGTTTTAAAATTGCATTGATATTGCTATGTTGAGGGAACGAGATAACTATCTTGAGGGAACAACATAGCATCTTGAGGGAACGACATATCATCTTGAGGGGGAAACATAGTATCTTGAGGGAACGACATAATATCTTGAGGGAACGACATAATATCTTGAGGAAACGACATATCATCTTGAGGGAACGAGATAGCTATCTTGTGGGAACGACATAGTATCTTGAGGGAACAACATACCATCTTGAGGGAACGACATAGTATTTTGAGGGAACGACATATCATCTTTGTATTGAAATTGCTTTGTTGAGGGAACGAGATAACTATCTTGTGGGAACGACATAGTATCTTGAGGGAACAAGATAGCTATCTTGTGGGAACGACATAGCATCTTGAGGGAACGACATAGTACCTTGAGGGAACGACATAATTTTTTTTTCTTTCATGGCCGCATTCTGCCACCGTACTTTCGAGTTCATTCGTCACCGGCAAAAACTCGTCAATTATGCACGCCTTTATGACGTCATTTACCAGATAGAGGGGCTCGCCTGTATCCCTGCACTATTTACGTTCATCAAGCGTCTTGGTGATCGTCTTTGAGCAGGATAAACTAGAAATAATGGTTGCTCTGTAGGTACTTACTGACACTTCCCTAATGACAGCAGTGTTGATTGTCAATTTTGAGAATTCAATTTGCCGAATAATTCGTACAATATAGAATTATAGATTTCCAACCACTCGCTCAACATTGGAAGGATGTGACGACGCCCCTAAACGCACAAATGACGGTGATAAAGGCGCGTATAATTGACGAGTTTTTTTCCGGTGACGGATGAACTCGAAAGTGGTCTATTGAAGTTGTGTTGTGACACCAGCGACTGCAGAGGGTTAAGCATTTATATATATGAACGATAAAATTGAGAATGGAAATGGGGAATGTGTCAAAGAGACAACAACCCGACCAAATAAAAAAACAACAGCAGAAGGTCACCAACAGGTCTTCAATGTAGCGAGAAATTTCCGCACCCGGAGGCGTCCTTCAGCTGGCCCCTAAACAAATATATACTAGTTCAGTGATAATGGACGCCAAACTAATTTCCAAATTGTACACAAGAAACTAAAATTTAAATAATACAAGAGCATAGTTTACCCCACCACATTTAATATCCCTATCCAAAGGAGGCCAGTTTTTTTTTCAGAAACTATCGTTGGTTGTAGTCTGCCATACTAAGTATAACTTTATTGTTTATCGTTTTAACATACCGTAGGTTTATTTGCTATGAAATTGTTTCCTTTTTAGTCATGTCAGGGAGTTGTATAAATTACTTTAAGGTATGGGTTTTGCTCATTGTTGAAAGCCTTTCTGTGAGCTTAGCTATAATTTACATCCTCATTCTTTGGTCTCTATATTGTTGTCTCATCTGCAATCATACCACATCTGTTTATTCAATATATATTGATATTTTATATATGTATACGACAAAAAGTTCTTACGTCACATTTGTATAGTTGTATATATGTTGTATTTTTCTATACTGTTTGTCTTTTGATCTTTTTCTATTTAGATATGTTTCTTATATCCAGTGAGCAATATTTCCTGAACAGAAGGACAAGATTATACTAGTTTAAAGGTAGACATTTATTCTAAAAAAACGTTATCTTTTGACCATAAACACTTAGTTTAACTTAATTGATTATAAACTCTGTCATGTATATAGTAACGAAGTTTTAAATACATGGATTTGCTGTAATTTATGTCTCACAAAATTTCACAATCGTAGGTTCTCTTTACAGTAAGACATGTCTTCACAATACATCAGCGTTGATTAGCCCCGAATATGTAAAAGTTGAGATAGATATGCTTTTCTATTAATAGACTTCCAAATTTTATTTTTTTACATAAATAAGGCCGTTAGTTTTCTCGTTTGAATTGTTTTACATTGTCTTATCGGGGCCTTTTATAGCTGACTATGCGGTATGGGCTTTGCTCATTGTTGAAGGCCGTACGTGGACCCATAGTTGTTAATGTCTGTGTCATTTTGGTCTTTTGTTGATAGTTGTCTCATTGGCAATCAAACCACATCTTCTTTTTTATACATTCCAAATAGGAAAGGAAGACACTACTGGTGCTATGAGTGTGATGTATTCAAAATTTCAAAAAAACCTCTAACAAAGCTCTTAAAAAAACAACGCTGTCCCTATTTAAGAAGTTGCAAAGTCTCTAATTTGCCAAAGGAAAATGCAAAAATGATTTTGATCAAACTACAAAATAGGTGTACAATACAATGCTATTGTATGATAAAATTTATACTCTGAGAATGTTTCGAATCCATTAAAAAGTGGATAAGGCATTAAGGAGAGTAACTATGTAACAAATGGGTACCCTCCTAAAAGTTAGATATTGACAAAGTCTATTATTTACTTCTGGAAACCCTCAAAATATTTTTTAACAAAAATATGGAGGGTGCACAATGACATTATAGTATTGAGATTCTTAAAAGTATGTGATTTAGATATAGAAATTATCAAATAAATCTTCTTTAAAGTTTTGATGAAAATCATTTGAAAAATATAACACAGACGGAATTATAAAAGTTGTCAAACTTTTACACCCAATGATTAAGGAAGAGAATATGGTGTTGCATTTTAATCAGACTATATTAATAAAGATTTTTAATATCGCAAAAATCTGTAAAATAGTAATTTTTCATTAAACATAAATATGATGATGTCAAATCGATTTTTAAAACATAACTGTAAACTGAATCATAATATAACAACACATGTATACATTTATTAACAGATATTATAAAACTTACCTTTAATATTATATAAAATCCACAAGGAAATGTCAAAATTATTCTCCAGTAGACTGATTAACTACATTAAATTAATAAGCATGTTGTTAAATAACTAAAACATTACACATTCTAGATAGATCATCTTCAACTGTCACATTTTTACTAACATTGTACTATAAATATTTTATAAAGCCTACATAGCCAGCTGTTGCAGATCGATACAATTACAGCGCCACCCTACTACGATCATCCATCAGAAGTTTTACCCTTATACTTATAATTAATTTAATCAATATAAGAACGAGACAAAATCAAACTTCGGTGGTTTCTTCTGCGTTTTTAATCAGCGGTCTCAAGTCGTAAGTACAATAAAAACGCCACGTTTGCCAGTAGGGTTAACCGTGGCGTCAATATCTTAAGCTATTTACTAGACGAGAAATCAACTTAACTGACAACAATGAATTTACTAATGGTCAAATTGTCAAAATAATCTTCGATAATGCACTAGAGAACTAAATTCTTCTCCTCGAGTGGACAGTACATCGTTGTTAAATGTTGGAAGTTATCAAAGCTATTTAAAGACTTCATCGATTGATGTCTACCAAGCGACAAATATTTTAAGCATATTAAAAGTAATATTACGTAAAGAAAAGCAAAACATGAAATGTTTAATAAAGGTACCAACACTGATTGATTGATTGATTGATTGATTGATTGATTGATTGATTGATGTTTGCTTTACATTTCTCAGTGCGAAATCCAATTTGATATTTTCTTTAACTTTTCTGTCATTTTTCTCTATTCGTATGATTTAGCTCCCCATTATTCTCTGTTCTATATTTGATATCCCTATTTTTCTTTATTCTTTAATTTTTTGTACGCCTAATACAGATCAGCATGTATTGTTTATCTAATCTTTCTTCTAGTTAAAGCCTTCCGTGTCCAATTGCGTTCTTTTTTGTTATCTACTCAAATATCTGTAATTCAGGAAGTGTTCTATTAAGGCTATCGGAAACAGACACTCTTTAAATAAAATAAAAAAATAGACAAATCGGGAAATCTTGCAACAACGTCTAAAATAAAGTAGTTTACTGACATGAATCCGAACTGGAATACATTGTAGCTTCGTTAGAATATATTAGTGGGGTGACAGAATAGGAAAAAGTCTATTATTTAAAGAGTTTAATTTCACTTCATGGTATACGGCTAAAAATTGTCACAGTCCAAGAAAAATGATTTTACTTGAATTTAAGATTGGTCGTCAAAAAGTCGTATGATGCAGTTTTTTATTTTATTTAAGCTTTTAGTCAGCAAATTTGACTTCAAATGCAGATCATTAGTGGCATGCGATTTTGCTTTTTATTCAAAAGCTGCCCTCAAATATTTTTCTTTTTTGTTTCTTTTAGACATCAGACATAATGCTCTATGCCTTAGGCGAAAAAAAATAATCCTAAAAGACTTTTGATGACAAATTATGAAGGAAGAAACTACTGTTAACGGGGACATTTTGTGTTTTACCCGATTCCAACATCATACAATAAAGCGCTGGTGACTGGATTATATCGTATTTACTATAAAGTAATAAAACTTTTTTTTTACAAATCGTGCTTCCAAATGAACACAACGACGTGTTTCGATTTACTAGCATACAACACAGTTCAGAAAACTGGATGTAAAATTTTACATGTTCCACCGCCAACATAATAATATTTGTAGTTTAGAATGTTATGAATGCAGTTTTATACGAATATATATCAAAGATTATAAGGCAGTTCATATGAGAGACACATGTTGCATTGGATAATAAAATATACACATTGAAACAAATACGGTCATAAATATTGGATTGAAAACTGTAGTATATAGGTTGATTAATTGAATTGATTTATTTATTTGACGTGCTCTGACATATGAATGGCAGAAACTTATACATGCATTATAATAAAAATATAAATCTTAATATAAAATGCTACATTTGATGCACGAAGAAAATTTTACTCATGTAAGGAATGAAATACTTTATTAGAGTGGAAAAAAATTATCTGGTAAATTAATATTATAAAATCAATATCACCATGATATCGTTTACTACACACAAAAACCGTGTCAATGTCAAAAATGTTTGATAGTGTTTATTGGCGTGTAGATAGGTTGATTAAGAAGCTTCAAGCAAGTGGCAAGTTTTTCATGTTGACAAGAAAAATAATTATTCAAAATAAACTTTTACGGTTATATCGACCGGAACAAAAGGTAGGTATTTGGACTGCCACTAACAAAGAGAATATGGAAGGCAATATAATAGCTATCCCAGCTTCTGTCTCACTCAAAACAGGATGCCATATTTATTTCTCTTCAATATAGTAAAACTCTCTACCTTCAGTACCGTCTGCTTTTATTACCTCGGTCTAACTGGACGTGGCTGCTTATTTATACTTGGTAAGAGGTTTTTTTTTTAAATTAGAGCCAGAGGAAAAAGTCCGGATGGCCATATTTGTATACCCTACTCGTTTTTTTAAAATTCATTGCAATTTTGGGATGCTGGTCTTATATGAAGCTCAGATATGAAGGCAGTATTTGAAAGTGCCCACAAAAATTGTGTAAATGAGGGTCTGGATGGGGTCTCATTATCTTTAATTTTTATACCATTGTTCTATATTTTATTCATATTTATCTATATTTAAGCACCCCATTATTCTCTATTCTGTTTTTGTCAAATTTTCCTAATCTTTATTTTTTGGCTTTTTATGCACAATTTTTAGATCATTTTTTTCTCTAATTTGTAAATCAATCCAGACCCTCGTATATGACGGTTTTTCTTTCACAATAAAATTGAAATTTCAAATTTGCGCAATGAATAAATTGAAAAATGAGGAAGTGATATTTAACCTGAACAATAAAACCGTATTTTGGGAATAACTGGCTTATAACATGTCCCATTTATATTTTAAGTGTTTTGATTTATCGATATGACGTAAATGAATTAAGAGTTATATCTAGGATGTGAAGAGTTCTTCGGTGTCATTATTTTTCTTCAGAAATTGTACTGGAAGCAATCACAGATGGTAAAGCAAAGCTTCGAGCTCACTGTAATTAAAAATCATAATTCAGCTATCCATAAAATGTTTATTTGGCTCAAATTATTTGGTAATCACGGATGTTTTACCATTCTCAATGTTAGGGGTTCTGTAAACAACCTTTGTATTGCTGTGTAATACGACAGTTTATTATACCACATTCCGTGAAATCAAAATTTTTCTTAATTCCTAACAAACGGTATAACACGTCAACAGATTGAAATGCACTAGTCTTGTTAAATGGGTCAATGCCTTGTAGTCTAGCTGCTGAACAGTTAAGCTTTGTTGGTTTAACACGGAATGGTTTAATGTGAAGATATAGAATTGATTCAGAGTATATTCAAATGTACAGCTCGCAACACAATAGTTTAAAAGCCTTTTTCAATTTTAAAATATTTAAAACAAGAATGTGTCCCCAGTACACGGATGCCCCATCCGCACTATCATTTTCTATGTTGAGCAGAATGTGAAAATGGGGGGTGGGGATTCTCTAATTTGACATTACAATTAGAAAAATCATATCATAGGAAACACGTATACTAAGTTTCAAGTTGGTTGGACTTCAACTTCATAAAAAATTACCTCGACCAAAAACTTGTACCTGCCGTGAGCGGAACGAACAAAACCGGCAAAATTTCGTTAAAAATGACCATTTGGGGTGGGGGGCAGCAACCCAACAACCAGTTGACTTGTCCAATACATCTGAAAAAAATCTAAGGGCAGATAGATGTTGAGTTGTTAACAATTAAATCCTGTCAGATGTTAGCCAAATCTACATTTTAAACCTATGTTCTATTTTTAGCCATGGCGGCCATCTTGATTGGTTGGATGTGTCGCCGCACACATTTTTTGGAATAAGATACCCTAGTTATGATTGTGGATAAGTTTGGTTAAATTAGGCCCAGTAGTTTCAGAGAAGATTTTTGTAAAAGATCACAAAAATTTACGAAAAATTGGTAAAAAAATTACTATAAAGGTCAATACTCCTTAAGGGGTTAACTAAGAATTTTGGTCATGTTGACTTATTTGTAGATCTTTCTTTGCTGAGCATTATTGATGTTTACAGTTTATCTCTATCAATAATAATATTCAAGATAATAACCAAAATCGGCAAAATTTCCATAAAATAACCAATTCAGGGTTAGCAACCCAACAACCGGTTGTCCGATTCATCTAAAAAATTTGATAAACAATTTTACCACATGTCAGATTTGCTCTAAATGCTTTGTTTTCAGAGCTATAAGCCCGGCAAAATCTACATTTTACCCCTATGTTCTATTTTTAGCCATGGCGGTCATTTTGGTTGGTTTTCCGGGACACCGGATGTATTTTTTAAACTAGATACCTCAATGATGATTGTAGCCACGTTTGGTTAAATTTTGCCCAATAGTTTCAGAGGAGAAGATTTTTGTAAAAGTTAACGACGACGACGGACGCCAAGTGATGAGAAAAGCTCACTTGGCCTTTTGGGCCAGGTGAGCTAAAAAATACATTCTGAAGTGTCTCTGTCAAGAAATTATAACGCGATTTAATAACTGAACAGCCTTTAACTTAGATAGTACATTTTCCTCGTGTCTTGGTATTCTTCTCCCCCAATAGAGTTAGTAGGTTCGCATAAAGTGTTTCCATATAAAGTACTGAAATAATCTTTTATTTCCACCTGCAGGCAAAATACACTGAACACAGAATCTTTTTGAATATTTATTGCTTAAAAAAATATTTTCTGATTTTTTTTACGAAATGAAATAATAGTGTTACCTTTAGAATTTACCTACTGCATAGTAGCTGGATTTTACATGTTTTTGTGTTGTTAATTATTTTTCACGAGATATAGTCTAGAAAGTAAGGGCGGGGGAGTTTTTTGCATATGAAATTGGTGAAACCCTATCTCTTTGTGTGTACCTAGTCACGTTATTCAGATTATGTTGTTCCTAGCTACCTTCTTAGTCATCCTAAGTATCATTGAGCATGAACAAACTTAAGATACCCATAACGACCGTACACAATACATGTATTGGCTCTTATATCAAGATCTACCAACATCTTATATCGACGTACATTTAAACATTTTTTATTCATATGTACATGCTTCAAAAACAGTAAGAAATTAAGTCTCGACAACTCAGTTATTACAAATGAACATGAACAGTAAGAAGGTCAGTTGACAACCGAAAGCAACAACGGATGCATGGCTTGCAAATGCAAAATGGCAGAAAAAAAAACCCAAAAAAATGAAAAATACAATTCAAAACGTGTATTCAACCAATAACATTATACTACATGTAGTTTAAAATATTAAAAAATATCAAGTTTTCTTTCTTACATGAAGTACATCCAACTTATAGCTTTAAATATCTTACATGAGTAGTTGATAAACTGCTTGTAAGTATTACGTCACAAGAGACTTCACTATACAGAAAGAGCAGTATGCATAAGTAGCAATTGTTGGAAGAATTGTACTAGCGAATCCTAACGCTCTATAGAGTGGAGAATATGTGTATCCTAAATAAAACAAAGTCCTACCAAAAATGAAAATAAATGTCAACATTGGAATGGCTTTCATTGATCCCTCGTCAAGAAAAGACGATAGAGTTAGCAGTGCGATCATATGAAGAAAGAACTGTTCCACTGTATTACGTAATATCCGGTTTGGCACATCAACCAATGATTCTCCTCCTCCATTCACGGGATCTATTGCGTTAGTATTTTTTCTGAGTACAGCTACAGAATGAATTGCGAATACAATTGAAAAAGATGACACGAAGAGACAACGGATAGTAAACACTAACCGTTCAGCGGGGGTTTTAACATCTTTGACGTTGATTGGACAGTAATAAAAACCCGTTGTAAATATCAATATTATCATAACGACGGCTGCTCCTTTCTGCTTGTTTATCAACTTCTTTTTTTCTTCTAAATTTTTCTCGTCTTTTTCCATAATGACGATGCAACTGAAATTTTAAAAAAGAAAGTTTGTACTTTTTCCTTGCCTTTTATTATAATGCTGAAGGTTAATGGCAGAGATACATTTCAATAATTACAGTATAGTTGTATGTTGCATTAGAATCAATAATTGTGAGGCTCTCCAGTTTCGTAAAAAAAAAAACCAACGACTATGACTACGTGCTTACCGTGTAGTAATGTTAAAATAATACATTGAAAAACAAACGAAAAACTTGGTATATTTCTTAATATCATAATTGGAGCATACAAATTAAAATAAAATATAAACCTTCTTAAATTATGGCGTTAGTTTTCTCGTTTGAATTGTTAAATATTTTTTTCATATCGAGGCCTTTTATACTGTACGTCATTTGTATGGGTTTTGTTATTGTTGAAGGTCGTATGATGACCTATAGTTGATACGTTATTTGGTCCCTCTTGATATTAATCTTATTGGCAATCATTCCAAATCTAAACTTATTTGTATGTAATATGATGAGGGCCCTCATGGGGTTTTTGATTATGTGATTACTTGGCCGTTTTTTTAATGATTATTTGATTATTAAGCCAAATATTTCATGATTATTTGATTACCTAGGACTGTATTTTTAGTTTATGATTATTTGATTACTAAAGATAAGCAAATATTTAATGATTATGTGATTATATTGGCAAAAAAATGGTGATTATGTGATTACTAGGACCCCCCCATGAGGTGCCTCTATGATATATAATGAAAGAGTCATGTGAGGTATATGGGAGAAACATATTATTTCGTTCACTCGAAAAATATTCGGTTATACTTTTCCTATATATAATATTATAGGGTTATTGCATGAATATTGGGGAATATTGTCCCGAGTAGAATTTTATATTGCACGAGCTTGCGAGTGCAATATATGTTCTACGAGGGACAATATTCCCCAATATTCATGCAATAACCCTTTTATTGTATAGCAATATAATATTTGAAAGTAAAAATTGGTTTAAACTAACATTTTGTCGTTGATGACGTCATGAGTTTTGAAGATTTATTGCACTAGTGCAATATTGGAATTTATTGCACACTTACTTTTGGTTACTTTCTGTGGGAAATATTATATTGCTATACAATAAATATAGTTATTTGATTCTCTCACAGTTTTACTGAAATAAGATTTCCATTTGCACGAAATTTCTTTTAAGGAACCATATTGAGAAAGAAATATTTAAAATCAAACCTAAAAATCCTTCGAAAGCGTCATTATTACGCCCCGGTCACAATTATTGAAATTTCTAAACCTTCTTAAATCTTTATTATCTGAGTAACTGTTTGACGAGTCTTGTGCTATTATTCATCATTTCGCCTTTTACTTGTTTTAACAAATATGGTTCCAATCACAATGGCTTCTAATGTTAATTAAACAATCTGAATTGCTGAAATTATAACTGACTTGGGCATATACATGACAACATCTAGATTTGGCAAATAATTTATCTAGATCGATCATAAAAGTGCTGGATAAAATAATCATATATTCAGCGGACTAAGCAATTATTTCGATAGACGAAAACTGGTATATGTACGTTATCTATATTAAGGACTCCATCCCCGATCTTTTGCTGGTATCACGTTGTCGTAACTCTAAATTATAATTGAAACATACAATTACTGTTAGAACATGCGACTTGTAAATTGTTAATATATTGAAGGTTAAGCAATGATAGCGTTAACACATAATGATTCAGTGAAAAAATTGTTTTCATTATGTATCTTAAGTTCCATTAATGAAAATACAAATATTTACAGAAAACAAACACATTACCTGTGATTTGAACTGCAAAAAGGTGTTACCAACAATTGCAAATTTTGAACGTTAATTCAACAGGTAAACACACATGACCTAAAAAGATAGGTCAGTCAACTACTGGGTATATAAGCTGAAATTTAGAAGTTCATGTGCCGTTATCGAATAGTTATATTTTTAGGAAATCAACTTAAATGTGTATTATTATAACAGTGCTTTTGAGAAAAATATTGAAGGGGAATGATGCCGTTTGAATGAGGATCAAGACAAGTTAAAAAGTTTAAAGTTCTTTTTAATTTGAAAAGAAAATACATATTAAACATAGTTTACTTATCAGTGGTTACCTTGTAGGGACAAATAATAACTGTGTATAAATGCATGGTTGAATACCCTTGGTTTATATCTATATTGAATGATCGATTGTTTAAGGTTCCGTCCAAGTCCAATTTTTCCAAAAATGGCTGATATTTTTAATCAACTTTTTGTGCTTTATTATTCTATACTAGCCACTAAAACAATCACAATTGCTTAAATCATGAATATGGACTTGATTGCTTACAAAATCACGAGTTATTTAGTAGTAATATTTCGACAGGAGTGTGTTTTGTCAGAAAAAAAATAAATTCTGAACACATTTTTTCAAAAAGTCCCATTAATTTATTACTTAATGGAATTCAACAAATCATATGTTAATCTATTCTTCATATTGTCTCGCAGTGCACCCATATGCAATTGTGTATATGTTGATTGCCAGAGAAACACAACGGCCAAGTTTCGTCATCACCTTTATCGTTTATGTCCCGCCATTTTTTATTTTTGGGGTTCGTTTTTTTTATTTCATTTTGAGTGAGATCGAGGGGAGCTATTTCAAATAACCTGACAGTGCCTTATTTATGTCACTTCAATCTATTACCATCATGCTGCTTTTGTTAAATGTCACGACGCTTTTCGTTTAAAATACTTCAAAAAATCAGCTGTCATCCTCCTGCTCAAAGTGAAAGTAGAGAGTCAGCAGCAATGATTCGTCCGCCAAATATTAATATTATATATTTAGATGCATTTTAAAATTAAAACTACATAAAATCTTGTTTTTATTATATAAATGACGGATATTCAAATTAAACGTAAAATCGGGTTGAATTAGTACTGCAATTCGAAACCAAAGAGTTGTTTTATGATTCGAAACAACTTCCGGTTTGATGTGAATGGGCTGATCTTTTGATCCAACAGATGAAAAGTTGCCGATTTGAAGAGTCCTTTCCATAAAAAGGTGAGAATGATGGGTATCCAAACATTAATACCAAAAACAAAGATTATTTAATAATTACTAATGTGATCGAAATTGTCCTTATATCGTAAATCGACACTCAAGTAAGTGATCCCATACCCCAGCGCCATCACGGTGCTTGTAAACATTGGCAAAAACATGAATAATTTTCTTTTTTTTTTTCTGTTTTTAACCGAACTTATATTTAAGTATAACAAAGTAATATAATTTGAAGGTAAGTGAATAAATTTTAGTAAAAATTAAAACATACTGCTTGAGACATAAAAAATATGGAGGCTTCACATTGACATCAGTACTAGTTAAGTAGAGTCATAGCAAGCATTTTGATAATAATGGGTAGTAAAAGGAAAACGTCGAAAACATTTGGACTTGGCTCTGGACCAGCAAAGGGCAAAAGAACAAGTATAAGATGTGGAAGACCAACTGTTAATTTTGTAATTAGGAGAAAAAGGATGAAGCGGAAGTCTCTGCCGCTGTCCCTTGTTTTAAAGAGAATCAAACAGACAACAATTAGTAAGAAAAAAAACACCAAAGAATGCCATAAATTTTTCACTTCCGAACTATTAGAAAATGGATTAAAACTGAAAATCAGAGAAAGGAAAATGCATAATTTAAGCCCACAAGGTTATAGATTTGTGAATTTGGATTCATTACAAGGACATGTCAGTGAAATAACTATGCACGTATGTCTGTGTCCTTCAGCAATAGAGCTAAGTTCTAAAAACCAATCACCAATAAAACTTGTAAGCGAGGAAAGGAAATTAGGACTTGCAACCGTTCTTTGTGCTCAGTGTGAAGGATGTCATAAACAATTTAAATTCTGCACTAGCCCATCATTGCCAGAAAGTAAAAGGTTTGATGTAAACGTGAGAGCTGTGTGGGGAAGTATTGCCACTGGAAATGGACCGTCTCACTTAAATGAAATCATGGGGACAATGAATTCACCAGGACTCTCATCAACTTCATTTTCCGCAATTGAACAAGAAGTAGGGGAATGGTGGTTAGCAGCTCTCCAAGAAAATATGTTACAGGTAATTATAATTGATTAAAACATAAATGTAAAATGAATGCATGAACATCGAAAAAAAAACATAATATATAATAAATGTAAATGAGAATCCCATCCCCCCCCCCCCCCCCCCCACACACACACACACACTCAAAAAAAGAAAACTGAATAAATAAATAATATATGTTACTTTTCATAGGTTGTCATTATAACATGTCGTATATCATGTACATGTACATGTATCAATATTAAACATGATCTTAATTACTGCCTGTGCCAGTTAAGTCAAAAGATAACTTTTTTAAATAAACATCTTATATCAAGAAATGACCAGATGCAAACCTTCATTGAATCTTGAACATTTTGTTATTTGGATGAGAAACACAAATAAAATTGAGAATGGAAATGGGGAATGTGCCAAAGAGACAACAACCCGACCATAGAAAAAAACAACAGCAGAAGGTCACCAACAGGTCTTCAATGTAGCGAGAAATTCCCACACCCGGAGGCGTAAAAAAAATATATAAATGCTAATATTGCAAACACTCAACAGATGCATGGGTTGGAAAGGGGGAAATTTTACTTAAATCTGTTCTTTTAATTATATGCATGTACATGTATGTCTGTAAAATTTGTACGGCTCCTAAACCAGTTGTCTATTCTAATGAACAAGCACTACAAACTGGTCAGAGTATGAAAAGACCATATTTTGTGCTCAACCAGTATTAAAGTCGGGCACATATTATACTTGACAAGACTTGACATAGTCTTGACACTACTTAACTGCACTTGATTTTGGTCTCAACTTTACTTAATAAGTCTGATTGAGTATTTGCTAATCTTGATATAGTATGAATATGGTCTCGACCTTTCTTGACTCAGTCTTGACCTTTGAATTTAGTCTAGACTGGTCTGAATCAGCCCATTTAACTCAATTATATATTGATCTTACAAAATTTTGTTCATTGCTGTCAAATTAATGGATAAAAAAACTATAATTTTCAATTCTGATTAAATTCATATCTATAGTCACCTTTAATTATACTATTACTTTATCACATTAACTTTGATTTTTAGCTCACCTGGCCCAAAGGGCCATGTGAGCTTATACCATCACTTGGCGTCCGTCGTCATAAACTATTTCAAGAATCTAAAACATAGAACATAGGGGTCAAATGCAGTTTTTGGTTTATATCTCAAAAACTAAAGCATTAAGTCATTGGGTAAAAATGTTCAATAGGTCATGATCTATCAGCCCTGAAATTTTCAGACGAATCTAACAATCCATTGTTGGGTTGCTGCCACTAAATTGGTTATTTTAAGGAAATTTTGCAGTTTTTGGTTATTATCTTGAATATTATTGAATATAAAGATAAACTGTAAACAGCAGAAATGTTTGGCAAAGTAAGGTCTACAAATAATCAATATGATCAACATTTAAATGGCATTTTAAAGCAAAAATAATAATTGTGAAAGGTTTAAGCAAAACGTTTCAGGTGAGCGTTATAAATGTTTGTAGCTATCTCAACTATATATTGGCCTTACAGAATGCCACATTGTTTGGTAGTTTGTTGTATTGCTGTCAAATAAAAGGATTAAATTAATACACGTAGTTAAAAACAAAACTATAATTTTCAGTTTGGGCTTAATTCAGATAGTCACTTTTAAATTTTTTTATAACTTTTCCAAATTAACTTGGTTTTACATAAAACTATACAGCTATCTCAATTATATATTATTCTTACAGAACGCCACGTTTTTTCATAGTTTGGTGTTTTGCTGTCAAATTTCAAGACTTTTAATTAATAATGTAAAAAGAGGTAGAATGTTCTGTTCAGACTAAATTTAGATAGTCACCTTTAATTTTTTTTATAACTTTTTCAAATTACCTTGAAGTTACATAAAACTATGCAGATATCTCAATTATATATTGATCTTACAGAATGCCACATTGTTTGGTTTTTTTTGTGTATTGCTGTCAAATTCAAGGATTAAATTAATAGATAAAAAAAGATAGAATTTTCATTTTTGACTAAATTCAGATAGTCACCTTTAGTTTTTTTAATAACTTTTCCAAGTTAACTTGGATTTACATAAAACTATACTGCCATCTCAATTATATATTATTCTTACAGAACGCCTTGTTTTTTCATAGTTTGGTGTTTTGCTGTCCAATTTAAGGACTTTTAATTAATAGGTAAAATGGTAAAAAAGAGCTATAATTTTCTGTTCGCACCAAATTTATATAGTCACCTTTAATTTTTTTTATAAGTTTTCAAAATTAACTTGGATTTACATAAAACTATTCAGCTATTTCAATTATATATTAATCCTACAGAAAGCCACATTGTTTGGTAGTTTGGTGTATTTCTATCAAATTTTTTCCAATGTTAATTTCTCAATTATTATAAATAATAGGATAACTTAATAAGGTTAATATTTCAGAAGGTAGAAGACCTGGATACTTTATACTTTTATATAGATGCCTTATGTGACGAACTGTCCGTCTGTCATATGACCATTGGCCTTTACCTCATTATTATGGTTCAGTGACTACTTGAAAAAAAGTTCAAATTTTTTGCAATGTTAATTTCTCTCTTATTATAAGTAATAGGATAACTATATTTAGTATGTGTGTACCTTGGAAGGTCCCCATGTCTGTCAGTCAGTTTTCACATGACCTCAACCTCATTTCATGGATCAGTGAACAAGGTTAAGTTTACAGGGTTAAGTCTATATCTCAGAAATTATAAGCAATAGGTCTTCTGTATTTGGTGTGTGGAATGATTGTAAGGTGTACATGTCCAACTGGGAGTTGTCATCTGACCTTGACCTCATATTCATGGTTCAGTGGTCAAAGTTAAATTTTTGTGTTTAGGTCTATTCAAAGATACTATTAGCATTCACTCAATTATATTTGGTGTATTGAATGATTGTAAGGTGTACATGTCCAACTGACAGGTGTCATCTGACCTTGATCTCATTTTCATGGTTCAGTGGTCAAAGTTAAATTTTGCAATTTTGTCTATTTCTCAGATACTATAAGCATCAAGTTGATTATATTTGGTGTATAGAATGTTTGTAAGTTGTACAAGTCTGTCTTGTAATAATCATCTGACCTTGACCTCATTTTCATGGTTCATTGGTCAATGTTAAATCATCAATGATTTGGTCTTTTTTCAAATACTATAGGGATAGTAGAATATATTTTGATGTATGAAATAATTGTATGGTGTGTATGCATGGCTGTTTAGTAGGTGTTAGCTGATCTTGACCTAATTTTCATGGTTCATTGGTCAAGGCTATTTTTTTTCATTACGTTAATTCGGAGATACTTTTAGCAATAGGTAAACTAGATTGTTGTATGGAATGGGAATGAGTGTATGAACTACATTTATGTCTGAAAAGGTTTATCTCACCTTCATCTCAAGTACAGTTAATTTAATGTAATGCTTGTTGTATACAATGCTTTTTTTGCTCACCTGGCCCGAAGGGCCAAGTGAGCTTTTCCAATCACTTTGCGTCCGGCGTCGTCGTTAACTTTTACAAAAATCTTCTCCTCTGAAACTACTGGGCCAAAATTAAACCAAACTTGGCCACAATCATCATTGGGGTATCTAGTTTAAAAAATGTGTCCGGTGACCCGGCCAACCAACCAAGATGGCCGCCATGGCTAAAAATAGAACATAGGGGTAAAATGTAGATTTTGGCTTATAACTCTAAAACCAAAGCATTTAGAGCAAATCTGACAGGAGTTTAATAATCTTTCAGGTCAAGATCTATCTGCCCTGAAGTTTTCCGACAAATCGGACAACTGGTTGTTGGGTTGCTGCCCCGGAATTAGTAATTTTAAGGAAATTTTGCAGTTTTGTCTTATTATCTTGAATATTATTATAGATAGAGATAAACTGTAAACAGCAATAATGTTCAGCAAAGTAAGATTTACAAATAAGTCAACATGACCAAAATTGTCAGTTGACCCATTAAGGAGTTATTGCCCTTTATAGTCAATTTTAACCATTTTTATAAAATTTTAGTATTCTTTTAAAAAATCTTCTCCTCTGAAACTACTGGGCCAAATTAAACCAAACTTGGCCACAATCATCATTTGGGGATATAGTTTAAAAAATGTTTGGCGTGACTCGGTCAACCAACCAAAATGGCCGCCACAGCTAAATGTAGAACATAGGGGTAAAATTCAGTTTTTGGCTTATAACTCAAAAACCAAAGCATTTAAAGTAAATATGACATGAAGTAAAATTGTTTATCAGGTCAAGATCTATCTGCCCTGAAAAGGCAATAAATGTCGGCAAAGTAAGATCTACAAATAAGTCAACATGACCGAAATGGTCAGTTGACCCCTTTAGGAGTTATTGCCCTTTATAGTCAATTTTTAACCATTTTTCGTAAATCTTAGTTATCTTTTACAAAAATCTTCTCCTCTGAAACTACTGGGCCAAGTTCATTATAGATAGAGATAATTGTAAGCAGCAAAAATGTTCAGTAAAGTAAGATAGTAAGATGTACAAACACCATGATCACCATCACCAAAACACAATTGTGTCATGAATCCATCTGCGTTCTTTGTTAAATATTCACATAGACCAAGGTGAGCGACACAGGCTCTTTAGAGCCTCTAGTTACACTTTCAACATAAATTATAGTATGAACACTAGAACAGGCGAGACATTTCAGTGTGTCCACTCTTGTTTAATCATGTTTGCTTACATTAACAAAACTGTCACACAAACTTGAAAAATTGCAGAAAAAAAAAATTCTGTCTGAAAAAACAAACAAATCCAACCACACTTTAAACTTTTAATTAGGTTTAGCCTTCGTGGCATTAATAAATGATATTTTTGGAAACTCAAGTGGGACTAGTTATATTTATATGTCCCATATGTTTATTTAACAGGTTGGAGCAGAGGAAAGAAGGATTGCCATGGAGAACGGATGTTTTCATCAGGGTATCCCAGCAATAACCGTAATTACTGATGGAGGATGGTCGAAACGAACCCACAAACATTCCTATAATGCCCTGGGAGGAGTGGCAATCATAATAGGGCAAGCAACAAAAAAACTTTTGCATATAGGAGTACGAAACAAGTATTGCTACGTATGTAGCACTGCAGAGAAAGTCAATACAATCCCAACAGAACATACATGTTTTAAGAACTGGTCAGAAGATAGTCAGTCTATGGAAGCTGATATTGTGCTTGAAGGGTTCAAACAAGCAGAATCCAAACATGGCCTACGATATATCCGTGTTGTAGGAGATGGTGACAGTTCAGTTTATGCTAGGATACGAGAGGAAGTGCCTGGTTGGGGTAGATATGTGGAAAAGGAAGAATGTGCTAACCATACTTGCAAATGTTTTAGGTCAAACCTGGAAAAACTTGTTTCCGAAAATCATCTATATAAAGGTAGAAACCATTTAACAAAAACAACTCGTGTACGGTTAGTATCTGCTTTGCGTAGTGCCATCAGAATGCGTTCTAAAGATGTAGAAACAAATCACCTCACAAAACCTGAAGCTATTTCTCAGCTTCGTCATGACATAAAAAACTCTGTTTTTCATGTTTTTGGTTTACATTCCAACTGCAGTAACTTTTGCAAGGCAAGGGACAATGTCAATCCAATCACTCAGGACCATCATGTCATACCACCAGACCAACCAGTGGAAGAGACATTGGATATATTTGAAGAACAGGAAAAACTTTGGTCTGAAGGCTCATCATTAGCTGCACAGGAGGAAGCAAGAGGAGAATCATCTATAGAGTACAGTAATGTTGAACAGTATATAATTCAAGACGTGACATCAATTTTGAATAGAATTGCTGAAAAAGCTCACCGTCTCATTTCTAATACAACAACAAATTTAGCTGAAAATTGGATGAGAATAAGGACAAAATTTGATGGCGGAAAAATCTACAACCTCTGTAATAGAGGATCTTGGCATGGACGATGTTTTGGAGGAGGGCTAAGAATGAATTTTGGACCAAAGTGGTCACCTATTGTTTGGGAACAGGCAACAACAACAAAAGCAGGTAAATTCTTTGATGAATACTACGCTAGACATGAAAAAAAACTTATCAGTAGCAGAAAATACAAATCGAAACCAGACACTCAGCAATTGAGATGGAAGAGAAAAATGAAAGTTTGCAAACAAAGCAACTCCAAAAAAGCTAGACAGTCTTATGGCACTGAGGCAATGGATTACACCCCTGACAAATCTCCATCTGATTTATCAAATATAAAGGACAAATATATTCAGACTCATATTAACATTGGTATACCTCAAATGAATGCAATAACAAATTCTACTTCACAGCAATCTTTGTCTGGTCTTTGGCACACGGAAAGAAGAAAACGTTTAACAGCTTCAAATTTTGGACCAATCATTCGCCGTAACCCTTCATTGAAAGTATTAAATTTAGTCAAAAATCTTCTGTACTCCACCTTCAAGGGAAATAGACACACCAGAAATGGACTTCTGCAAGAAAGAACATCTATAGAGGAGTATACGCTCAAAAAGGCAGAACAACATGAGAATGTAACTGTTAAATCTACTGGTTTGCTAATTGCCCATGAACACCCATTTTTGGCTGCTAGTGCAGATGGTATAGTTTCAACTGCGTCTGGTGATGGTCTTTTGGAGATAAAAAATCTTCTGCACAACAAACCTGTCAATCTCTACCAAGCAAGTGAAAAATCATCATTCTGTCTGGAAACTGTCAGTGGTCATTTAAATTTGAAAAGTACCCACAACTACTTTTATCAGTGTCATGGTTTAATGAACATTTGCAATTATCCTTGGATAGATTTCGTTGTGAGGACTCTTAATCCACACCAGTTGTTTATCCAAAGAATATTTAGGGACAATACCTTGTGGGAAAACATCATGCTGCCAAAACTAAAAGCATTTTACTTCAATGCTATTCTTCCGGAATTGTGTTCACCACGTAATGGCAAAAGTCCTGGAATAAGGGAACCAGGAATCTGGGTGAGTATTTATGAAAAAAAAGTGGAATGTCTCAAGCAGTATAAAAATGTTTATATGAATCGTGGTTTGTAAATTACATGTATGGACATTGAACAAAGGATCATATGTGTATTTTAATACTAGTACATATATATTGAAGTGTGTGCTTCCTTGTATGTATTCACCAATGCACTCCTATGGTAGAAAGTGGAGTATTCATGGAGGGTGAAATTCCAGGGTCCAACCCTGGTAGACACACATCTATATGAATTATGAGGTTAAGAGTTATAAGGGATCTTTTTTATGTTTATTTTGTTACAGATCAACAGACCTGTTATTTTAGAGTTTGAGAAACTTATTTTTGATTTAAATTTTATTGCTGACTTGAAAATTACTCATTGAACATTTCATTTAAAAATTAATAGAAATTTGCAAATCAGTGCCAGATCTGGTAAGGGGATTCAATTGCATGGGATTTTTAATCATCATTTTTGTTTTGAAATTTGTTCTTTTTCAACTGAAAAATTTGACAAATTTAGTAAATAATGTCTTAAGGACAAAACCACACTTTTTCTGAGAAACCAACAAATAACAAAAAGGTGTCTTAACGATTAATGCAAAGTGTGAAAATATATTATACCCATACAATGTTCCTAGGTTATAAAATGATTTGTGCATAATCTGTTTTCTTTTAGTGTATTTTAGATATTTATGATTTGAAAGATATATATTGGACCATACAATAAAAATGATGTGTTAATTTTTTTGTTACAGTACATTGCACCCACCCAACCTGGCAAAAAAACAACGACTGGTAGAAAGAAAAAGAATACAGCAAAACAGAACAATGACTTTGTCTCAGAAGCAAACATTGAACCATCAGCAGACCAAACACCCTGTACTAGAAGGTAAACATTGCTGTTAAAATCATATGAATCAATTTCTAACAGATATTTTTTATCCCTTGAAATTTTGCATTTGTTCAATGTGATGATCTGCTGACTGAATAATAAGTGTATTTTTTTTAAAAAGAAAATTTGGTGTAATTGCCAATGAGACAACTCTTCACAAGAGACCAAATGACACAGAAATTAACAACTATAGGTCACCGTACGGCCTTCAACAATGAGCCAATCCCATACCGCATAGTCAGCTATAAGAGGCCCCGAAATGACAAATGTAAAACTATTCAAACGAGAAAAGTAACGGCCTTATTAATGTACAAATAAATGAACGAAAAACAAATATGTAACACAGCAACAAATGACAACCACTGAATTACAGGCTCATGACTTGGGACAGGCACATACATAAATAATGTGGCAGGGTTAAACATGTTAGCGGGATTCCAACACTCCCCCTACCCTGGGACAGTGGTGTAACAGTACAACATAGGAACAAACTATAAAAATCAGTTGAAAAAGGCTTAACTCATTAGATCGATACAAATAAAAATACATGTTACAAAAACAGAGGGGCTCATCACTTAAACATCCTAACCACAAAAAGACTATCAGTACAAATCTGAGAGTACTCGCAGTTACTGACACCTAGTTCAAAGCCAATAACAACTAATACAAAAAAATCATGCATCTAAGACTAAATTATCAATCATTACACATCCAACATCCAATGAATTTAGAATAAAGACGTCATCAACAGTCAGAGATTGTAGATCCATGAATGTGCACATGTATATTTATATAACAATGATATTTAGTTTGCTTTTAGTTTACTGATAACAAAATCAATATTAATACCAATAAAAACAATATTCAAAGATCTAATTACAGTGTTGAATTGGTAACCTTTTAGAATAAGTTTATTTAAAGGACCGATAAGCTTACCAGGATCGTTTGTAAATTTCCGAGCACGGTAAACAACATCTCCGTAAAAATGAGGATGTGCTATACCGTTTGAAATAAGTTTTCTACAGGTACAACCAAACTTCTTTGCTCTTAAATGGTTTATTTTGATGTCACGACCACATATTTGGATATGACATATTGTTACTGATGTCTGTATGTTCATATGTCCATCATACTTTGTAAGAATGATGTAGATAACAACAATTTCACATGACCAAATTTTCAGTCTAACATACCATAAGAATCACTGGCAATATAAAAAGAAGGAAATGTGTTGACAGTGCAAACTAAGCTAAGAAAAAGAATCCGAACAATTTTCAAACATGTATCTGAACAAACTGATATTGTTGTATAACATTTATTTTTAAAAGAAGTGATAGTCAATAGGAAATGTAGTATCTTATGGATACTAATTATCGATACATGTATTTATATTTCAGTAAAAGAGGTAGGCCAAGATTGGTGAAATTCCTAGACAAAAGAATAGAACACAAATGGATTGTAGACAATACATGTGAATGGTATAAAGGGACAGTGCTGAGTGTAAAATCAGGAAGGGATGGTGTGAAAGGTACTTGTTTAAATGTTATGAATTTCTATGTATGTAAATAAAGTACTTTTGCTTGCAAACATCAGTCTTCAAAATATCTTAATATACAGCTTGAGATCACATAAAAACTATTTCAGACACAAAAACAAGAGCAAGGACAAGTAAACATTTATATTAATTGTTATGCCCAAAATGGCAAAATCCAACTGTTTCTGTACATGCTCATTTTAAAAGTAGATGGAATATGGGCTATACAGGGTATAAAAGACAGTCAATATCTTATTAAATAAATGAAAGACCAAATTGAATGAGCAATCAATTTGCTTATAACATATAATTGCACTATGAATCTGTATTTATATCTTTACTTGGGCACATCTTTGTTGTTATGTTTTGTTCAATTTGATGTATCTCTTTAAGGTGCAATTTATGAAGTCCTATATGACAGTAATGACAACCCATATGAAATAAATCATCTGGTTGAAGATTACCGATCTGAATCTGTACGGTTCATTGATGTATAGTGCAATTTTAAATCAGGTCAGTATTGTAGTTTTAGCTAAAATTTGATATTAGAAAAAATGTCACCTGATGCAAGGTTAACAGATTAATGGCATGCTATATCTCTGACAAGTATATTAATCTTTTTACTTAAAAAGAAATTATACCCCCACATGTGGGTTGTATATTGGAATAGCCTTGTCCATCCGTTATTCTGTCATTCAGTCATCTAAATTCGATCCCAGTTATACAGTTGAAATGACAGGTGTTGACATAACAGTTTACCACTTTTGAGACAGAGCAGTTATTCCCAATGAGATTTCCTTATCTTTACATGCATGTGTTATGACTTTTTCCTTTGGGAATGCAGAACAATTATAACAGCAACATTGTCTATGACATTTCAACCAAACAATCAATTTTTTCCTAACGCATACATCTTGATGTAGTTAAAATTGACAAATATAATCAAACATGTGTGGTATGTTCAAGATAATGAATTCTCAAGACCCTTGGGGAAAATATTATTGTTCTTCAATTTGGCTAAAACCTTGTTATAGAACAATAAAAAAATGCCATTGGTTGTTGAGATTTCCTGATCTTACACTATCATGGTTGTAAGATTCCTATAATCCTACTAATAACATATCACAATGAAAAAAAGTTATGTGAGGCCAGTTTGATTAACTTTAAGTTCTAAAACTCTTCACTTTTCATAATATCAAAAGTATCTTATACTTTTATCAATATTTATAAGTTACATTGAAATGCATCACAATTTATAATTCAGCTCAGATATAAAACATGATGTGTTTTACACCTATGCTTGTCCTCACCAAAACAATAGAAGAAATATGTAAAGTTTGATAAGCACAATGACTCTATCCTTATGTAAGGTTTCAGAAAAACAAGTCAACACTTTTATGGGTTCTTGTCCCTGAAAACACTTTTTAGTTTTTGGCAATTATCTGAAAAATTTATATTTTTATAAATATGAGTTGCAGAAATGATCGGAGGACAAATTAATTTTCTTGATTCACCCTTGATTCCAATATGGCAATAAGTCATGGTTTCCATGTCAGATATTCATGTTCCTAGGAGCCTCTAGTTACCGTTATAACAAAGTGCTGAGGCTCGTTTTGTTTAAAGATTCAGTAAGATTTTTTTTTGTTTTATCTATCAATGATATGGTTGCAAATTGTATAACATGAAATCATAATTCCACATTTGATTTTAATAAAATCATGTCTGAAAGATGCAAATTCTCCTTCTGTATAATAAAGAATTAAAAGATTTCTTGACTTTTAAATGTTTTATTTATATTTGTTGAAAATTATGTGTTTGTACTATTTCAGCTTGTCAAGAGTTGCATGTTGATGCTTCCACTGCTTCACTCTGCAAATCCCAACTTGGGTTATCCTTCCATGGTAAAGTTTGGAGAACCTTTTTGAGGGTAATTATTTTTGTGTGTATCAAACTTCATATTTAAATTTATTACACCAATGCTTCTAGTTTATTCTATGAAATATTTTTAGAAAGATTTGAACAATGTTTTCCTATCTCACTGATCATGACCTTCTTGCCAGCATGTTAAGCTTTATCACATAAGCAAACATCAGTACAAACATATAATTGTAAACTGAAACATAGTTTGTACAAATGCAGAAAAGAGTAAAACAAATTTGCATTTTTTAATCTTTAGAGGTGGTGTAAAAACATTTGACGCCAATAGTAGTTGCCAGCTAATATGTGATACAATTTGGAAAAAAAAAATGTTATATATGGTATTGACATTGGTGCTAATGTAAGCTGACTGTTCCCACATTACATGAAATGCTTCTTATCATCTGTATGAATGAAATTATAGCTGACAAACAATTTGCAATGATAGTAAAATGTTTGGTTTTATATTTGTTGATAATTATGTGTTTGTACTATTTCAGCTTGTCAAGAGTTGCATGCTGATGCTTCCACTGCTTCACTCTGCAAATCCCAACTTTGGTTATCTTTCCAGGGTAAAGTTTGGAGAACCTTTTTGAGGGTAATTATTATTGTGTGTATCAAACTTCATATTTAAATTTATTACACCAATGCTTCTGGTTTATTCTATGAAATATTTTTATAAAGATTTGAACAATGTTTTCCTATCTCACTGATCATGACCTTCTTACCAACATGTTCATTTAAATGAACAAAGTCCCAATAACATGTATTTATTATGAGAAATGTTTTATATAATACATAGTTTATATCAAAAGTTACAAAAAATACATATTCTTTGAGACTTCCATGGTCTAAAACTTTCAACAAGATACAAAAATGGCATATTTGGTAAATAAATGATCTTATAATCAAATAATGATAAATTGTAAGTGATCTAGAAGGATATCACCAACTAAATGCATCACAGAAAGAAGTTGAATGATTGAACATGATGTTTTTGTGCACAAAAGTAATATTTTAGAAAATATAATTTTTTGAGACTTTCAGGAAATTATAAATATTTGGCATTAAATTTCCTAAACTTTGGTGTGCATTAGAAAGACAATTTAAACTGTTCATCACAAAATTATGTCAAAATATTGCAACTTTAAAAGTCAGACGAATCACTTCTATATATAATTAAACTGAATTTGATATAATTGATAAATTTTAATGTTTACCATTTGCCTCCATACTTTAACTTTCACTTTCACTTTTGCTTTCACTTTCCCTTTCACAATGTAAGTAGTCCCAATAAAATGGCATCCAGATTTTTATAAATTCATTTTACTTTACTTTTAAAATCTTGCAATTGACAGTGTTTAAATGCAAATTTATATATGGTTGTCATACATATTAATATATAATTCTGAATTTTATGTCATTTTAGGTCAGTTATGGACTTACAAAAATTCTACACTTTTTGAAAGAATTGGAACTTCAGAGACTGGACATTTTTTCCTGGAGATATTCAGAACTTTAAAACATTCATTAAAAGATACTATGCAATGTTCTGATTCTATTGATATGTAATTTGCCACAGTTTCATCCTTGTATTCGTGTGAATAATGTCAAACAAATACAAGCTAATTTGACTTAGACGGAACCTTAAAGTTCGATGGCAAATAGTTCATGCATTTTCAGTACGAGAACAAATTAAGAGGGTGTCCATGGAAAAACCAGGCAGTGGATGGCATATGACATATTTTGTTTTCAAAATTTTTTCATCTATTTCATATCACAAAATCATTCTTTCTCAAATTTAAATTTTGTTTTTTTATTAACTGCAACAAATAAAGAGAAAAAAAAATAAAAAGCACTGAAAATTATTGAAAAGGGGAGATAACTTTTCATTTTGTACAAAATTTTTAAATTTGTTGAATTGTTAGTGAACTTTAAAATCATTTTCTGAGCCATCCACTGTTGATTCAAAAATATCTTTGACATATAAAATTATATCCTTTGTATGATATAAACATTGCATTGGAACCAAAAATTCAGTGGGAAACAAATTATGTTGTGCCACCCATATCATAGGATTTGCCTGATATTTACTTGGACAGCCTCTTAACAATTAAAAATACTATATACAGGTCATGTAAAAGAGGCTAGCTGGAATGAAGATCGGAGAAACTTTAGACTACCACCGAAAATTGAGGGTACATTGGATAGGGAAGCATGTATGCCTTGCAACAGGCCACCTACGTACCCCTCAAAGGATTGTCGCACTGGCAATCATACCACATCTTTTTTAATAAAGTTAACATTTCATTTTCAGATAGACAATCATCAACATATGCAATGAAGTACAGTATCTGGATGCCTGATACCAGTCATTCATGATAAAAATAAACTTGAACAACCAAAACATCTGCACATTCATGGTGACAGCTACAATTATCGTATATTTTTATTTTCTCATACACTATGACTTCGATCCGCTACGATTATTAAAATGTGAGTTAATGTCATAATTCAGTGTCAGTCCTGTCTCCTCTGTCTGTATTAGACAGTGCGCGTTTGGTAAGAATTTTGCTTAAATATCAACTTTCAAGTCAATCTTCGACAATCTTTTCATCCAACATACGTCACCAGGAAATACTGGAAAGTATGATTAATTTAGACTGTATGAAATATAACAGTAACCAGGTTGATTAAAGCAAACAAACTAAATATACAGTATAGGTTTTTTTGTTGAAGATTGTACAGTTGCCTATAATTGTTTACAGCCATTGTATTTAAACTTTGGATAGTTGTATCATTACATCATCTCCTTATTCTTATAAGCCTTAATCATCGCAAGAATGTCTTGTTCTTTTTATAATTGTACAAATTAGCAACGTTATTAGATTATACTTTTAACTCCAGATACTCCTCTCCATTTGTCTGACTAGCTGTTCTGTGTCATAAAAACAATGCCTAGAACTGTATTACACATACAGTACGTGTCATGTTAGCGATACAGTTGTGCTGAATCCTCAAGATTTGGATTCTGTTGCGTGTTTCAGAAAGTTATTTACATGACACATTTTAGTGTCCAATATAAGGTTCCCAATAAATGGTAATTTTCTGGAGGTAGCAGCTGTTTTGGAGATAGCAGCTGGAAAGAAACGCTTTAATTGAGCTGTTTTTTTAATTGATTCAGTTGATAATATCTAACACGATTGCTTTCTGTACAATCCAAGCTACCACCACTATCTATCATACATGTATACCTTTTTCCCCTGGTCTTTATTTAAACAAAATCTGTTTTCTCCAGCTGTAATTCATGTTAGCTTCAAAAGTAAAACGGCTGATTAATGAAGTAACATCGTTACCAATTTTGAGTTCCAATTTGTGTACAAAATTTTACAGTTACAGTGCGAAAATAACATGTATAAAATAACAAGAGGCTCTCAAGAGCCTGAATCGCTCACCTTAATTTTTTTGGTTAAATCTCTCATCAATGATTATTTTGGCTTTTCAATTTAATTAAATGTTCAGTTGATCTGTATCTATAATAGTATTCAAGATAATAACCAAAAACTGCAAAATTTCTTTAAAATCATCAATTCAGGGGCATTATACCTGAAAAACCAGTTACCCAATTCGTCTGAAAATTACAGGACAGGTAGACCTTGCGCTAATAAATACTTTAACATATTGTCTTATTTGCTCTAAATGCTGGAGTTTTTGAGATATAAGCCAAAAACTGCATTTTACCCTGTGATATATTTTTAGCCATGACGGCCATGTTTTTTGACGAAATAGAAAATAAAGCACAAACTATATTTTATACACCCTACTGATCATTCAGTTGAAGTTTGGTTGAATTTAGTTGAGTAGTTTTAGAGGAGAAGATTTTTTAAAGTTAGCAAATATGATGAACAAATTGTGAAAAATTGTCATTAAAGGACAATAACCCCTTAAGGGGTCAATTGACAATTTTGGTCATATTAACTTATTTGTAGATCTTACTTTGCTGATCATTTTTGCTGTTTACAGTTTATCTTTATCTATAATAATATTCAAGATAATGACCAAAAACTGCAAAATTTCCTTAAAATTACCAAATAAGTGGCAGCAACCCAACAATTGGTTGTTTGATTCATCTGAAAATTTCAGGGCTGATAGATATTGACCTAATGAACATTTTTACCACATGTCAGATTTGCTCTAAATGCTTTTGTTTTTGAGATATAAGCCAAAAACTGTATTTGACCCCTATGTTCTATTTTAAGTAACGGCGGCCATGTTTTTTGACGGATCATAAATCAAAGCACACACTTTGTGCAGGATAATCTATGGAACAATCATGCTAAGTTTTAACCAAATCCATTCAGTAGTTTTAGAGGAGAAGATTTTTTAAAGTTAGCAAATATGATGAACAAATTGTGAAAAAATGTCATTAAAGGACAATAACCCCTTAAGGGGTCAATTGAAAATTTCGGTCATATTAACTTATTTGTAGATCTTACTTTGCTGGTCATTTTTGCTGTTTACAGTTTATCTTTATCTATAATAATTTTCAAGATAATGACCAAAAACAGCAAAATTTCCTTAAAATTACCAATTAAGTGCCAGCAACCCAACAATGGTTTGTTTGATTCATCTGAAAATTTCAGGGCTGATAGATCTTGACCTAATGAACATTTTTACCCAATGTCAGATTTGCTCTAAATGCTTTCGTTTTTGAGATATAAGCCAAAAATTGCATTTGACCCCTATGTTCTATTTTAAGTAACGGCGGCGATGTTTTTTGACGGATCAAAAATCGAAGCGCACATTTTGTGCAGGATATACTAAGGAACAATCATGCTAAAAAGTAAAAACACAAAAATACCGAACTCCGAGGAAAATTCAAAAGGAAAATCCAAAATCAAAAGGCAAAATCAAAAGTCCAAACACATCAAACGAATGGATAACAACCGTCACATTCCTGACTTGGTACAGGCATTTTCTAATGTAGAAAATGGTGGATTGAACCTGGTTTTATAGCTAGCTAAACCTCTCACTTGTATGACAGTCGCATCAAATTCCTAAGTTTCATTCAAATCCATTCAGTAGTTTCAGAGGAGAAGATGTTTGAAAAATTGTTAACGACGACAGACGACGACGACGACGACGTCGACGACGACGGACGCCAAGTGATGAGAAAAGCTCACATGGCCTTTTAGGCCAGGTGAGCTAAAAATCAGAACAAGCAGGTTTGAACTCAATTCCATTATGAATCTTATCAAAATCATGATGTTAGCATGTGTTAAGCATGATATTGGAGTATAACAGTAAAAGACAATTTTTTTTCACAGAAAATGAAAATTTTCATCATTAAAACTATAAAATGTTGCGAGCAGAAAATTACTCATTGTTTCCCTATACAAAACAACAATAATTTCAAATGTTCTTGAAAAGAAAATTCAGTTTTACCAAATTTTGTAGGAAAGTAACTGTTAGTCCTGTTCTCGTGGTTAACATACTTAAGTCCACTTCCCTGAAACCGATTAAGCCACTTAACTTAATTCATTTTGTTCTGTTTTTTTTTTTGTGTGTTTTGTGTGTTTTGTTCGTTTTCTATGTTTATTATTTGATTGTGGTTTTTTTTATAGGAAGTGGTGGATTGGGTACGGATGGTATGAATTCAAGTTTCAGGTCGGTTTTTTTTTGGGGGGGGGGAGGGATAATGGTCCATTTCGGTACGATACTGATTAAATATGAAGTGTAGCAAAATATTTAGCAAGACATTGAACAATCAAATATATACAATAAGTGCGAAACAAACGCATTCCCATTGATAATGACAAAGTTTTGAATACTCTAGCATTAACAATTAGGCCTATAAAAGAAATGCAGTGGGCGACAGTTGATCTATTCCCGTCAGACCAAAGGTCAATAATGTAAATACATGTATAAATAATTGATCTATAATAAAGCCCAATATTGGTTTAAAAGCTATAAATGGCTTCGGCTTGATACAGTATAACTTGTGAAACAATACAATGGAGAAAAACAAAGCACTTGTTTGACTTCCACCGAGGCTGCCAATATGCAACCATCGCTTCACAGTCCAGCTAGTGTCACTTTTACCCTTTTTAAATTCCAAATTAGTTGTAGCAAAAAGAATTGTTATATTTTTTCAATACCATTTAATTTATAAAAAAAAATCTGCTGGTTCTTTAATTGAAGACAGGGAACTTGTTAAATTGACAAAGATTAATCGGTTGTAAATCATCTAATTGAAGCCATGATGAAACGATATATGGCGGCTTTTTTGTAGTTTTGGTAGCTTGACAATACATATGGAACCGTCAAATGTTCAATAAAAGACCAGGGGCCGATCCAGCCATTTAAAAAAAAGGGGGGGGGGGGTCCCAACCCAGGATAAAGGGGGTTCCAGCTATATGTTCCCATTCAAATGCATTGATCGGCCAAAAAAAAAGGGGGGTACCAACCCCCGGACCCCCCTCCCTCCTTTGGATCCGCCAATGAAGACCCTGGTCTGGTGAAGAAGAAACACGAATCCATCAACTTGCATACTAATAATATGAAATCCAAGTAAAAGTTGTCAACTGGAAATGCTACAAGGCAGATTATGTAATTGTTGTTGGCAATATTTATTTGTAAGGAAAATTTGTCTGTATATATCATCAAATCGTTGAAAATAAAATATAATTTTTAAATGAGACTTATTTGTCACACTAAGTAAAATATTTAAATTGATGAAAATTCGGTTGTGTTCGTTTTGCTATCACAAAGTTCCGTTCTCGTAACGTTACGCATGCTCATTAAACGTTTACGTCAGAAGTGTCTGCAATATACGGAATGAGCAGTATAAATATGTAGCTATTGTTGGAAGAAATGTACTAGCAAATCCTAGTCCTCTATATATTGGATCATAAGTATATCCAAAGTAAAATAAAATCCTTCCTAGAATAAAAATAAATGTCAGTATTGGAATGGCTTTCATTGATCCCTCGTCGAGAAAAGATGATAGAGTTAGCAGTGCGATCATATGAAGAAAGAACTGTTCCACTGTATTACGTAATATCCGGTTTGGCACATCAACCAATGATTCTCCTCCTCCGTTCACAGGATCTATTGCTTTAGTACTTCCTCTGACTGATCCTACTGTGTGAATTCCGTATATAATGGAAAAAGATGAGACGAAGAGACAACGGAAGGTGAATACCAAACGATCAGCGGTGGTGCTCACTCCTTTTACAGATAATGGACTATAATAGAATAAAGTTATAAAAATTACTGTTGTGAGTACCACAGCGGCTCCAATCTGTTTGTTAACCCAAGCTCTTTTTTCTTTTATAATTTTCTTATCTTTTTCCATTTTGCTGTCGAGGCTGAAATGATAAAAACGATTATGCATTACTACATGTACGATGTCACTGAATATTTTCCGTCATAAATATGTATATCTGCTCAAAATATTGCCGGACATATGAAAACGGTACACTATGTTCACCAACACAGGCCTAGCTATACAGAAGCGAGGAGATGCGTGTTAAAACAAAGTTATTCACAAAATAAAACGATTGTCATATATCATGTCAATAAAAAAACGAAAAGTCAACGTAAGGGATATACATTCTCAATTGGTTCGGATATCTGTATTTTTGTGTAATCGGGTATGTAACAGCAAGGCAATAACTAAAAATGTCACTTTTAAAAATAACTCAAAAGAGCCTAAAACGATTCTATAATTTCCACATTTTGAGTTAGTGGTAATACCATTTTTACTGCACTAGATGTGCATTTTGACAAATAATGTATCGTCTTGGGTGAATATGTTCGCGACTAAAATTAGGCGAGTGATATGAGAGCCAAATTTACATTTTTAATGCACCTACCTAACACACGGCTATATTATATATCACTGGAAAGCTAAGAATGTGTTCTTTTTAAATATCCCGGTCGTCAAAAGAAATTATGGTGCAATTTCTTTTAAATCGAGGTCAAAGGTCATAGATGTAATTTTAATTCACGGATACTTCAAGTAGAAAAATCGAGTCAAAACAAATGCAAAAATGAAACAATTTTATAGGAATGCTGTATTACTGTTGGGAAATATATTTCAATCATAGTATAAATTAATTTTGGTTGATTTTAACGGTAATGCATGTTACGTAACGTTTTCTCTCGGAGTCTTTGAAAATCAACCATTAAGTCAAACAAATGTATCTGTAGTCGCCCTTGCATCATCTAAATCTTATAATACCTCCATATCATTTGATTGCACGTATTTACAAACATATATCTGCAAATTTGATATAAATAATCCGAAACAAAATATTTGAAGCAAGGAGAAAATATAACATATGACGTATTTTTAATTATTTAGAAAGTCCCATGATGAGGTGTACATTAAAATTGAGGAAGCGTATGGTCTCCTGTTAGTTTGAAAGCCTAATAACCGCTTCAAGATCAGACAACCATAGGGCGGATTTTTTTTCCTCATTATTATAGTGCAATATGTTAAGTCTGGAGCATACCGCAATTGCATTTACATCACTAAATCAGATATGATAAGAGTACATGTACTAACTAACATTACTAAAATGAGTAAAGTGCTACTAGTATATTTATATCAACAAATTGACAATTTTAATATAAAACATCACAAGGAAAATATGACCACTCATTGTACGTCAAACTGTGTTTGATTTTACTTTAGTCGGCCGCCGTGTATCTTGAGATATCTTATTAAATCTTTTTTTAAATGACGCTAGTGATGACCTTCGGCTACTTTGGCACTACGTATTACTTTTTCATATCTTGTTTCACCGCTTCAAACGGAGGACAAGGTTATCCTAATATTGAACTTTTTATTTGGCTTTCTTATGTTAAAATCCCGTTAGCGTTTAACCTAAATGATCGAAACGTCGGACCAATGGGATGTAGGACCATTTAGGTGTCGGAATATTGCGATATCGGAATATTATATATAGCTTCATTTTAACTTGTAATCTCGTCATTCTTATCGGTCAAAATATCAAGTACAAAGACAACTTCCTTGGCATGGGCATATACCAGTACAGCAGAGGTTTTGCTCAAAGCGGACACAAGATCTACTATATACAGATTGAATTAAAAATTGGAAAAGGACATGAGGCGTTCTTCAGCTGGCCCCTAAACAAAAATGTACTAGTTTGAAATGATAATGGACGTCATACTAAGCTTCGAAATATACTCAAGAAATTAAAACAAAAAATCATACAAAAACAAGAAAGGCCAAAGGCTCTTGACTTGTGACAGGTGCAAAGTTGCGGCGGGGTTAAACATGTTTTTGCAATCTAAATCCTCCCCCTGCGTGAACAGATCAAATCTTGTAGAAAGTTGAATAACATCATACCGGACCGATGTTGCCGTTTAACCAACCAAAGTCATACGGAGAACTTTTATTGTTTCTGTAGTTTGGTCGACATTGTCTTGGATAAAATTTTGACCCCCAGAAGAAAAATAATGCCATGTAGAATGTATGCCCCATTTTCAATTTTTCTAATCTGTTGATCAGTCAAACTTGTTAATAGTTATCAAAGATGTGTCCATAAATACGGTGCATTTGTAATGATAAATAAGAATGAAAAAGAGTTAAAAAGAATAAGACAAAATTATAGAGCTACTGTATACAATATTGAATGTACATTGGCCTTGTTGAGCCTGTATGTATATAATAAGACAAAATTATAGAGCTACTGTATACAATATTGGATGTATCTTGGCCTTGTTGAGGCTGTATGTACAAGTATATACATGTACATTGTAACTATAAATTGACCATATATTTTTAGTATTTGTTGAAGCTGATAATATGTTATGTAGTTTTCTCGGCGGCGATCCTCGGGCATAAATTAAGCCCGGTAAACTGATCAAGTAATTAAAGTTGTTTACCAGAATACTTCCTTGTGTACGTCAATTTTACAAAAACTGCACCGTACGATTTTGTGACGACCGGGCAAAAATCAAAGTTAAATCATTATTCTTTCATTTAAAAAAGAAATTAGCCGTGTGTTAGGTGGGTGCATTAAAGTCCTTAACTAGACGTCTTTTTCAAATATTACACTCGCCTAAATAATTGTAAATCCAAAACCGAAGACTTGATATTTAAGATTCACATTATTGCATCTACATGTACTTATACAATCTACAAGTTTTAAACCGTAAGTTTATTTTAGTCACAACTTTCCAAAGAAATTGAATATGTTTGATTTTCCATAATTTTTTTAAAGATATTTAAATTACTGATACTCTTAAGATGACAGTCCTATATATTGCCACCTACTAATAATTATAATGCTATCTAACTTATTTACATTGAAATATCTCCGCGACAATACAATCTCAAGGTCTTGTTTGATTTCATTTCACCGTGACTGTGAATTTCAATTAATCCTTTACAAACCATCAGGTAATGTCATAATAAAATTATCGGCTAAAATAAGGCCCTTCCAACGAGATCTATGACGATGTGCTCACCGTTGTCCGATTTCATACTAACATATGCACTTAATTTAGCATTTATCTTTGAGGGGCACGGTAGTATTTCCTGGCCCACTGGGATAATGCTAGCCTTTTTAGAATTTACACCACTTTCTAACACTGCTCAAAATTCTACTTTCATTATAATATAGTAGAAATGGATTTGAATGTGTATCATTACCGTTTACCTTTTTCTTTATAAACATTAAAGCATGCTAAGATCACAAGTGCTTTTAGGTCTTTTATCAAGCAGTGAATACAAAATTCTCAAAAAATCATTTTCACCTGCATGTAAAATTATTTCAAAGTATGATCAGTAGATACTGTATTTTGTCCAATAACACTGTTCAGATACATTGACTTTAAGTTGTACATAAGAGAGCAAGCAACCTTAATTCCAGAATGTAAATACTACCGTGCCACCTTAACAATGAAAAGAATGAAATACATTTCATAATAAAAGGTTCCATTATCGTAAACTTTTTAAATGTTAATAAGGTGAGATTTATTAAATATTAACATGATTTGGTTTATTTTAGTATATACATGTACTTACTTCTTTCAATTTCCACGTCGTGTATTGGTTGTGTTAAAAACAATTTACCTGTTACTGTTTGCCTATGATAAACGGTGCTCGATGATAAACATGACCTTAACAGATAAATGTAAACTTCCGGTAGCAAGTGTATACATAGTATTATAAAGAGTAAATACTAGAGGGATAATATTGATCGATGTGGCCAAAATAGTGTGTGTTATTATATTCTTTTTTTTATAGATAAAGAAAGTTTTACAATCAACCTAATATTTTAGCAAACAAATTTAAGAGAGTACGTGGTAATGGGGGTACTTCCATTACAAATAACGGTAAAAATTCTTGACAAATGATGTTTTAACGGTAATTTTTGGTGCATGACGATAAAATATGCACTTTCTTTTAGACGATACAAAAATCGAATGATTTTGACGAATCACGTTAATTTTGTTTTCCATCAATTACGGTAACTATAATTATTTGAGACCTCTGACGAATCACGATAAGGATATTATAAGGTAACATTTTAATCAATTTGATCTAAGGGTAGCCGAAAATGGCCGTTTGACGCATTATTACCCTCATTTAAAGAACAAGAAGATTTTTTTCTTTTTAATGGAATAATTCTTTCAAGAAAAAAACAAATTATGTTTTGTTAAAAATTTAAAGATCAATGTTCAGTTTATGTATCCGATAAGTTTTTTTTATGAAAGCAATTAAAATGCTAAAAAACTTCGCCCATCTTATTCGTAAGTGACAAGCGAAAGAAATGCAAAACAAAGTATCGGAATCAGTTCGTCTTAAATTGAATACAGGGAATACTGAGGAAAAAAGGAACTCCTGTTTTAATCACCATGATCAGTGATCGTTTGAGCAGTTAGGGAAGAGGAGACGCGGCAAAAATGACAAAACTAATGAAGAAGATATCACATTAAACAAATCCCTGGATGTTTCTTTTGGTGGAGGTTGGCAAAAGAGAGGCAGTGGAAGAAGCTATAATAGTACAACTGGTAATCTGTATTTTAAAAAGATGAAATTTGTCTGTTGTGTTTCTCATAAATGGTCTCTCTCTAACCATGCACTATCTTGCACGATTTAGCACTAACACTTGTCTGTTGTGTTTCTCATAAATGGTCTCTCTCTCTAACCGCTGTCTTGCACGATTTAGCACTAACCATGCTAACACAAACTGGCTCACACATTTAAGTAATGATCAGTGTGCTGATAAAAGTTTATTATTTTTAATAAAACACTACAACTATCACATTCATATATATTTATTGAAACTATTTGTTCGTGCAGTTGCATTTGTAAAACAAATATGATTGTAAACCACCTACTTTCCGAAATCCGAATCTATGAAGGTAAGAAAAGCGATTGGAAATGTATTAAGTTAAACCTAGACATATTTTTTCTGAACCAAAAATAATATTATTCATTCCATACAGTGTGTCAACAATCAATCCTTATGAATAGACTTTAAATCTTTTTAAATATGAAACTGCATAGCTATAATTTCATTCGAGGACAGGCTACAGTCATAGGTAACGTGTCTGGAAAGTGTCTACACTTTTGAATAAAATCCACAGATTGCCGAAAGTGAACTTATATTGACGATAAGGTTGAGGCCCGTGAAAAAGAAAATGGCTGCCGACGAAATTATTTGGGTTGCTCGAAGGCAATGGAACCAGCATTATCTGTTGAAATGGAAGTTACTATTTAAATAGTTTAGACATTTTACTTAACGTCGTAATGACGTTAAGAACATACGATACAGTTACAGGGGAGGTAATGACGTTGCTAACGTAAATTGTTATTTTCGCGACGTCAAACGATGACTTATCGGGAAAAGATGCAGTTTTCGGCTGATTTTTATCATTCAAACTGATTTAACTTGAAAACGAGTTCATGGACCCCTCTTTTTTAAAATGACATTTGGCTTAATTAATTAAGAAGATTATGCATACCAATTTTCATGAAAACGTAAATAGTGCAATTTTTTTTTTTAATTTGATTAATATACAGCAAAAAATTACGTTTTTTCTACATTCATGAACATTTGATAAATTCGAGTTATTTGTAAAAATAAAATGTACAAATTTATATAACATATAATTTACAAATAATTTAACAAAAAACAGATCGTGTTTATCTTTTAAAACAAAAAAGTTATGTATTTCTATCGAAAGGAAAAATAAGTCCACAAATTCGTATTTTGAGGAAATATCTGAAATTTGAACCTCCATTTACTCAAAAAGTAGCACATGAAGGTATATTTTTTATTACATATTTGATTTGATCAGGTTTAAAATAGCCTATATGCAAATTTTCATCAACTTGTAAATACAGGATGAAAATTGTATCGTATGCCCTTAAACACGTTATTGCGTCAATGCCGTGAAATGCGACAGAGCAATTTGATAAAAAGCTCTTCTATGAAATCTAAATAGTTCAGCTTTGTGAAATTCATATCCATAGGTTAGGCAGGTATTACTGTTTCCAAAAACATAAAAAAAATATTCTTTAACTTTTCATAATAGTTTCAAATAATGATACAAATATTGCCAAAAACGTCAAAAATATGCGTGTCAGACGTAACAAATTATTCGCAAATTAACTTTTGCGGGAATTTTTGTGGTCTAAGAAAGAGTTTAAAATCTGCGAAAATTCGCATGAATGATAAACGTCATATATAATTTATGACGTCATTGCTGTTTTTTTGTGTTGATGGAACGGTCAAAGCGGATTTCAAAAATGAATATTCCTCGCCATGGTCAGGTTTCGGAAAATGGTAAGTTATCAAAAGGTATCGCTTTTTAAAATATCAGATAATAAAAAATTTTGTTTTCATAAATTATTCCTACAAATGTGTTTAGATAGACCATTTCAAATCCGGAATTTTACAGCACTCGCACCACAAATAAAAACGCATTGGCTTCGGGAAAATGTCTTGCAAGATTGTCCAATGTCGAAATTCGCCGCTTTTTACCAAAACACTGTCAGTTTCAACGTCATTATATTAAATTTTGAATTTGTAGCATACAAAATAGTGCTTTTGCGTAATTGTGCATTCACCCCTCAATACGATAACATACTTTTTGATAAGCTGTTAAGTCGAAATGACTTCGTTTTTTAACAAATCAAATGTCTTGCAAGTTTGTCCACTGAACAATTTTCTTACGTTTTGAACGTTTTGATTCGGGACGCTAATAGACATAACGTTATATGTGTTTTCAAATTATTTCTAAAAGTTTGTTCTTTTTTTTTGGTTTTAAACACCACTACATGATGTAGCAAATTTACCTGACGATATCTGGATATGGGTATTTAGTCGGATCTTAACACGTACTTGTGATTTGTTTAAAACCGGTTTTAACGAAGAAATGTCGAAATGTTCAGAACTTAATTAAATCTGTTTTTGGGTAAGATGGTGCAAGCATACGATTTTTATTGCGTCTTACACTTTGAGAAGCGAATAATCTTTATTTAGCTACTTTATTTAAATATTGTGTAAAAACGTTAATTATGAGCTATGAAAGTCAAGTGGCTCGATCAAGCATTTTACTGAGGAAGTTTTAAAAAAATGCAAAGAAATATTCAAACAGTGGGTTAGATTTCATTAGTCTTTACTATCTATAGATTAACAACTTTTGGTTATATTTATAATTTAGAATCATCATTGAAGGTGGAGCGCGATTGCACAGTTAATTAATTATATTGATGTGCCATTTGTATGCAAGAGTGACTTAAGTGCCTATTCGAAAAAGTTATGCGAGTATTGTCTCCCTTTAACAAGTTCATTATTTTATAATTAAGTTTAGGTTTCTGATATAAATTTGAATAGTTACAAAATGTATCAATCCAATATATTTCAGTTTTTGTTATTGGTGTATCAAAAACATTGATGTACGAATATAATTTCATAAATTTGAAACGTTTAAAATGATTACATACCAATATAAAGAACCGTTCAACATTTTTAAAAAAGACTATGATTGAAATATAGGGTTATTGCATGAATATTGGGGAATATTGTCCCGAGTAGAATTTTATATTGCACGAGCTTGTGAGTGCAATATATGTTCTACGAGGGACAATATTCCCCAATATTCATGCAATAACCCTTTTATTGTATAGCAATATAATATTTGAAAGTAAAAATTGGTTTAAACTGAGGTGTTGTCGTTGATGACGTCATGAATTTTGAAGATTTATTGCACTAGTGCAATATTGGAATTTATTGCACGCTAACGTTTGGTTACTTTCTGTTGGAAATATTATATTGCTATGCAATAATTTGCATTATTTATCTTCCCTTCATGATAGATTGATTGGGAAATAAACCACAGTTCACAGAGAGGGACTAGCAAGCAATTTTGTAATTGTAGCTTATTTAACGTTAAAACAACTTTCCACTATAAACAAATGTTACCTTATCCAAATATAAGGGCCTTGTTAGCTAAATCTACAAATTTTATTAGATATTATGAATTTTTATTATAATAGATTAATATGCTATACTACATGTATAAGCGACATTTGTTGTATTTTATTGACCTGTCATCATAGGAAGGAGAAGCCGGACATCAGGCGACCTTAAGTTAAAATATTTGCAATAACTGTCGATTAGGATCGGAGTCGAACAAATCTCGCCACGAGCGCATCTTAAAATCGCCTGGCTTTTTATCACTTTATATGAACTCATTAGGCCAATCACCCTCCTAGGCCATCGAAATCGAAAGCAGTTCATATTATCATATGATATATGAATGATATTTCATTGTTTTTAAATAACAAGTACGGTTTGATTTCATGTTTTAAGATCAGAGGACAAAACAAAATAACCAAATCACAAATTTCGAAAATAGATAGAATCATAGAAACCACGATAATAATTGCAATATATAATAGTACTTAAAATCAAATAGAAAATGAATAATTATCTAAAATGAAAAAAAAAACATATGGTAATTTGTCAATAAATAGGTAAAATATTAATTGCAGAACAGAAGAATTTCATGTCCGAGACAGAGAGAATTAAATATTGTAACGAGATGAAGAAACTAAAAAGAAAAGAGCAGAAAAATAAAGTTACAATAAACATAAAGAAAAATACAACACCAGCCGAATCAGAAGTCCGAAAAGTGAGGTTTCCAAAAGCGCTTTAAAAGAAATCAAAGACAGAAAATGAAAGAACAGGAACAAAAACAGAATCAATACAAACGTCGGTCACGAGACAAAACACAAAATGTAAGACAACGAAATAATCAAAATGACGATATTCCAAATGCAATATTTAAAAATAAGATGGCCAAATACAGGGCACTTAAAAGGCTGAAGGACGCCCTACCAGCATCTCCAAGTAAAAAGCAGGCTATACTTAAACACTATATGTGTGTGTCACCAACAGCAAAACAATCTTTAAAGCTACAGAGTCCATCTCTCTCTGAAAAGGTCTTAGAAAACATGAAGGTATTTATACATGAAACAAAAAAGAAAAGAAATTATGATGCACGTAATGCAATGCATGTAATATCGGCTTCAGTCAGCGGGGAAAAAATTTCAAAAGGAGAAAAAAGCAAAGCAGCGCGTAAGTTGGGATTGCACCCGCGGCGACTTTCTGGCGGTAAAAGAATTCGCACTTCTGTTTTAAGATCAGAAAAATCTTGTTACGAATTCACAAAGAGAAAAACCAGATCTGACATTACTCCCGATATAAGAAAGAAAAAGGCTTATGATTTCTGGATATCTCCTATGGTTTCGCGCACTAGTCCCAACAAAACAGACGTGAAACGCTCACGGCTAGGGCCACGTGAATATGTTTCACATCAAATTCACCTGCTCGAAAAAACCCAAACTGAAGTATTTTTAGAGTTTAAAGCAAAATACCCAGATTTAAAAATATCCCAACGTTTGTTTGAAAGTTACAAGCCGTTTTTCGTGATGCCAGTCAAAGAAAAACATCGCAATACATGTTGTTGTCGGCAGCATATAGAGGTACAAATTCTTTTCAAGAAATGTATGGAATTTCGGAAAAATTTGAATGCAAGTAATATAAACTTGACCTAAGAGAATTTACCAGTTTTTGAACATTTAAATGACATATGTGCTGATGCTTTGTGCAATAAGACTGCACCGGACGCAAAGTGTTTAAATGGAGCCATCAACGAGTGCGATAAAACGCAATTTATAGGAGATTCGAAAGGAGTGAAAATGATCCAAAATGATAACTCCAATTCCGAAATAAATGAAGTCCAATGCAATACAAATGATAATACAATTAAAGACATTGTTGAAAAGGACATGATAATTGCGGTTTTGGCCGACAATGTAGATTATGAGTATTATTTCTTAAAAGTGTCAAAAATACCACACATTATAAAAAAAAATGTTTCAGATGACTGGGGTTGTTCATTCAACCAAGATTCGAAAGTTGTGAAAGGACTATATTACGAGAGGATAAAAGATCAACCGTTTTTTTTCAAACTTGTAAAACGTAGAACTGCGATTTGCTTTTCATCTGCAATACGGTTCATTTGTGCTGAAATTGAAGGAGACATTAAAATTGTTGTACCTGAGGATTTACATCTCGATATCATACAAAGCTTATAAACATATCAGATGAATATAATTATTTTTTCAAGCAATCATTCTCTTTCTTGATTTAATTATTCCGTTGTAAACAATAGAAGTCTTTTTCATTAAATTCCTTTCACTTATCATCACACCCCTCCCCCCAAAAAACAAACAAAACTGAAAAAAAACAACATTTAAAAAAGATAAAAGCACAAAACACAAAAACTATGTTATTTAAGCAACATGAATTGCTTCCTCCCTTCCCTCTCACGGGTGACCAATGCATTATATAATATACTATAGGCACTATTTTCTCAACCAAATACCTATTTTGTATTGTTTATTTTTGCTTGCGTTACTAAATGCCTCACTTCCGGTAGAATTCAAAATGGCGGACAGTATACTTAAATCAGCCCAATATCGAAGGCGGGTATGTGAAAAGGTGTTAAAATCATGCTACTATAATTATATTTGGCACGAACAATGCTTATGTGCTACTTTTTGGATACAATTAGAGATTGTAAGTCTTTTGAAGCCCTACTTCCGGTAAACATTAATATGGCGGACATTGTTATAATGTAAGCCTATTTATTTGAGAGGATAATTGAAGTGTATTTGAATGTACTGCTACTATCATCATATTGTACAGGAACCTTTCTTTGGTGCCTCTCTTGGATACAATATATAGGCCACATGTCTATAAAATCACAACATCCGGTGAAATCCAATATGGCGGACATAGATTTTTTTTTTTTTTTTTTTTTTTTTTGAAATGTTAAAACATTTTTTTGTGCTAGTCATTCAATTTTTGACTTTAAGTTATCCTCAATCCCAAATATTCACTATATCTAAAAGAGGGACGAAATTTATCAATAATATGGCGGCAACACATTGATTTCTATTCACAATCACCACCACAAGCACACAAAGCAGTGCACGAGAGACCTGATTTGCCACATTTACAACGACCACCGCAGCCTTTTTTACATCCGCAATGCACAAGCTCCTGACAAGATGACGATGCCTCAGAAAGTGCAGTCCAAAAGGGTTCCCATTGATTATCTTTGTCCCTTTTCCATCCATAAGCGCCTGGACTAGGTAGTAATGGAACCAATTACAAGCTCGATCCCCATACACAGCCGCCTTGGAATATTGCACGTTTAACATGTTGGAAAAGACTAGACCGAGTCGGTGGAATAGCCTCAACTAGATATCATTGAGATGGGAGCCATCTCTGTGGGCCCCGCTGTCAATAACGTGGGGTAAATAAGTTGTATGGATAATCTGATATGAAGCATTATTTGAAGTTATTACATAGTCTCATGTGTGATTTTGATCTAAGATTTTAAGTTAAAACTGATAAATATTCTCATCTTACTTTCATAGTATAATAGTGATATGACTGCATGATGTGAACTCATTGTTTACTACTCTAAGGTGACTTCTGGATATATGGATTGATGTTTGAACAATATGTTTAAAGGTGCTGCCCAATTGATATTTGTCACATATTTTTAGAATTATGCCTTCAATATATTATGACCCACCAAGTATAAAGTATGAAATATTAATGGTTCTCGAGAGGTAGAGCGGACACAATTTGTTAAGAACAACGAACAGATGGACAGACCGACAGACTGATCTTAGACCTAGGATGCATACATTATGACACATTCTCTTGTGTTGGTTAATATATATGTTAAGTTGAAAATGTTTGTCAGGTATAAAGTATGAAATAATAACAGCTGTCCTCTCAAAATATAATGTGGATCAAATTTGTTAGCGATGGACAGACCAACAGACAGACAGACCTTTGACCTAGGAAGTGGTACATATATCATGACACACCCTCTGGTGTTGGTTAAAATAGATGTCAAGTATAATATTTGAAATCATAACGGTTTTCAAGATATAGAGCGGACACAATCTTCACCACAGGACACAGGGTTGTCAACTGAAACCAAAGTTTTTTTGACGTTGACCTTTGACCTAGGAAGTTGTACATACATCATGACACACCCTCTGGTGGTGGTTAAAATGTATGACAAGTATATACTTTGAAATCATAACGATTATCTAGATATGGAGCGGACACGATCTTCACCACAGGACACAGGATTGTCAACTCGAAACCAAAGTTTTTGACCTTGACCTTTGACCTAGGAAGTTGTACATACATCATGACACACCCTCTGGTGGTTGTTAAAATGGATGTCAAGTATAAACTTTGAAATCATAATGGTTATCTAGATATGGAGCGGACACGATCTTCACCACAGGACACAGGGTTGTCAACTGAAACCAAAGTTTTTGACCTTGACCTTTGACCTAGGAAGTTGTACATACAACATGACACACCCTCTGGTGTTGGTTAATAATCATGTTAAGTATTAAGTATGAAATCATAACGGTTCTCTAGATATGGAGCGGACACGAAAGTGTTACGGACGGACGGACGGACGGACGGACAGACTGATCACTATAGGGCGACCCGCCGTCGGCGGGGCCCTAACTAGTCTTCCCTTTTGCGCAAACAGTTGTTTTCTTGCTTCATTAACCCCATTTGATGTGTTCGTTCGACCGTACATTAAAACCACGTATCGTTCTATCAATGCCATTATTAGATCCATATCAGGTGATGTAGGTTGATCAATCATTATTCGGAATGCTAAAGTAACATTTTCAAATGCCATCCATGTCTCCCACGCAGTCTTTTTTCCTTTTCCAGCAAACGATGAGACGGTATCACAACCGGTAAAGGCATGAAACACAGGAAGTGTGTATGATATCTCAATGCCTAGTGCATTTGAAAGTTCATGAATGGATATATATCTGAAGCTTTTTCCACTCCCAAACGCTAGCCATAGTTCGTCTGCCCCAATTTCACGAAATAGTGACACAGCAATGACAGCAACATCCGTATCAACTGTTCGAATTATGACTCGTTTAAGTCCATGGTTCACTGCATCCGACACATGCACCATGATTCTAGTGTCAGCCTCTTCATGTGAACATGGTGCTTTTAAAACATCATCACGTGGTGGATAACATAACACATCCTGATCATTTGTTGCTACAACTATCTTTTCTGCAAAATGTTGTTGAGCAAGATGCTGAGAAAGAAAACTAAAAAGTTCCTTTTTATTGTCATCATCTCTCAAAAAACTTTGCCAATTTTGAGGAATTTTATTTTGACCCTGGACTCGTCTGCGTATTCCCTTCCCTCGTTTGCTTCTGGTGGCAGCCTTCAAGCTATTGTCGATGTACACATCCCAGACTACATCCACTCTTGCTACAGTTTCTAATATAAGGACAGAATATCAAATCAGCATAATCGTCAAAGGTACGAGATGTTGATGGTTTAAGCATAATCACAATTGCGGCACCGTCAATAACTAAAGCATCCACCTCAGGAGCATCACATGTCGTTGTTGTCAATGGTTCCAAACACTTACTGAGAAGATCTGATTTGGTTCCAAGACGCATTTTCCCATGCTGGCTCAATGCTGGCGGATTTATATTGTTTTCATGGGCAAAGAAGTCTTCCAAGTCGCCACCTCTTGTCTGACAAGATATATAGAGTCTTGAAAATAACGACACATCACTTTTCAGTATGTTAATTTTTTCCTTCATTGCCGAAACAGTCTTCCCGTGTGGAGTTCTAAATAATGCCAATGCATTTTTTTTTGATCGGTTCAAAAATTGGAACAGTTCTTTTTATCAGTCTGTCTTCTATGTATTTTTCATACTGTGTTTTACCGATCTTCTCTATTTTGCGGATAGTATCAACGACAGATGTCGGTGCTATATCCTTTGTATCAAGGACAAGCAAATCTTGACTATCTTCCATGAACGGATTCCCTAACTCATTCATTACTTCTACCATCGACCAAATATCCTTCAAGAATGACTTTTGTACAATAGTCTTATTTTCGTGGTGATGTTCGTCTTCTACCTCAAAATCACTTACAGTGCTCTCAAACTCTTTTGTCAACCTCGCCATTTCAGGTCCTGCAATCATCCATCGTCGTAAAGCTACAGGATTTTCAGTTAATCCAACTGCACCACCATCAGACTTTATTACTGCATTATTCTGCTCATGAGCATGGTCTATTGCTATTGCAGAAAACCTTTTTTTTGTTTTGTGCACAACAAACTTCCCCGACAAAAACTCAACATGAGCATCAGGATTGGTAGAGGAAAGAGCGGTCATATCACGAACATGAACCGGTAACCATCTTGAGTAGTGGATATGATCTAGTGCAAAGAACCAAGGGATGATTCTAGTAAGTGCATCTATATAGAGTTTAAAATGCCCTTCTCTTATGGCTCTTATGAAAATTAGCGCATCTAGTTCAAGTTTCAGAGTAAGGAACCAGTAGTGGAACTGAGGTCTTTCTGTAGACATTTGCAAGCACCACTCCTCCATGTCCAGTTTATGATCAAATTCCTCACTATCACTGTATTCCTGGTAAGCAGCCTTAAGCAATATGTACAAACAACATGCTGATATTTGATGAACACGTCTGGTCCTTGTTACGTGACTAGCATTTAAAAATGCCTCAGCTTTACCAGAAGATGCAACATTGGCTTGTGTCAGCACAGATGTCCAACCAGATCCTTCCAACCAATCTCCAATGGTCTTAAACGTTGCCATTTCAATATGAAGTCCACCGAACATTACTATGAACTTGTTTTCACCGTAGATTTCTGGCCAATTCCATTGAATTTGCTTAGCAACTGCAAACAGAGGTTGATCAAACGCTATGACTGGATTCTGACCAGGATTTAATGCCTCGACACTAGTCTTTATAACATCAAATGAGTGCTTTATCATTGCCACAGATTTAGCCTCTTCTTCAAAGAGTGGTAGAAGTGCTGATACGCAGGGTTCAAAATCCTTGATGGGTTCATGTTCTGCATGATAGGCTCCCAAAGAAACCAATGTTCTTTCCTCTATATCATATTCCTTTGAATTGGAAACAGTTTCAAGCCACCTGTATTCGTTCTGGACTGCTTCATGTAAGTCACCAGTACATCCTTTACATGTACTATCTGTCAACGGAATAACAGGCACATTTGTCTTCAAAACAGCTGGTTTGACAACAGCATATGAATCAGGCAAACTTTCAGTCACTCGTCCGCCTTGGATGCTAGTTAATTGGAAATCTAATCGCTGTTGTCCATTCATTTGAGTTGTAACATGTTGAAAGAGAGAAATTCCTGTTCCATGAAATGAATCTTTTGCTGTCGTTGAGCTAGGGTTATGATCAATATTATCTACGGCGGCAGTGGTGAAAAGGCCTAACCGTAACGACGGAGGACAAACATATCCGTCTTCTTGATACTGCTTACATAGTGTATTTGTAAGAGATGCTGATACTGATAAAATCCGATCATATGAGACTGACAATCCTAGTTTATACAGTTTGTCGATTAACCCTCTCTTCCTTGTTTGACAATGAATCACTATTCCCAAATACATCTGTGAAGGTGTTTCTCTTGATTTTGCATGTCTGTTCGACTTTTGAATTCTTTTATGACTATTGAAAATCAGCATTTGAGCAATGGATAACGTTTCTTGGGAAAAGGAATCAGTTGTTATGTCTGGTCCATACAGTAACATATTCACTAACGTTAAAAGAGATCGTGGTACTGATTTTTCCTGACAATCGGCAGCAAATGTACCATTGAATTCTGAAGATGTTGCCATCATATCACTTCTAACAATCTTCACAGCCTTATATATCTGCATATAATTTGAGTCAAAATCTTCCTCACATGCCCTTCGTAAGGCTGGCCCAATGTCATCTTTAAATGCTAATAAATTTTCTCGACCTTGCTTATAGGCCTCAATATCAGGTACATACGTCAATAATCTATTCTTCAGTCTCGTACTATGGACTCTACCTTCTTGTTCAGCTCCCATTTTCTCCAATCTGTTACCATACATTTTTGAAAGATCTGACATCTTGAATACTGGTGCAACATTATCTTCACTTCTAGATTCTTCTATAAAGCTTACTAATTCAGCTAATGCAATTCCGTGGCTGATTCGTGACTGTTCCTCCTTCAGACTCGTCGTCATTAGCCACTCTTGATGCTTTTCGATAAAGATATATTAAGCATTTTACGTGATACTTTGCCTCTTGGGCTACAAGGTCTCCTGCACTTAACTTAATGCTAGTAAGTCAGTGTCTTGTAGCTTTTGAGCACATTCACGAACACGATTGTCAATGCCGTAGGTCGCTGCTTCACGTAACATCTCATCTTCCTCAATAGAATCACAAAAGAAACAAACATAATCTTTCAGACCTATTTTCAGGGTAAACTCAGACGTGTTGATTTTCTTGCCTCTTGTAATAATGATGCTTGCCCATCATCAGATATGTATCTATGTTGTCTCTTTTGAGCCCTTTTGAGTTCCGTAGTATTGAATTTTAGACGACATTTTTTATGCCATTTAGCATTGCTCTTTATCAGTGTGTTCTGAATACCACTCCCATCATTTAGTTTATTTAAGTCTAACCAAGAAGGTAAGGAGTTAATCTCATTAAATTGTTCAAGGTTTTCGAATAATGTTTTATATCCAGCACTCGTGTCATTCTGCCTTGCGGAGGCAGGACATTGGAGTGTGTCGAGACTATCAGTTTGACAAAATATGCATTTAAACCAGTCCACATTTTGGTCATGTCCCCCTATTTTAGAAGATGTTGGTACTTGTTCATCAAATGTATCAATGAGCTGAAACGATTTGTTGGACATCTCTAGTGTAAACAATATTTTATTATAATAATAAAAGTTTAACTATGAACACATTCACAACTAGGATTTATAAACAAGCAACACAATTAAGTACTTATATTTATAGTCTGTCTGATCAATCAGTTCTATAAATAATCGGGTGAATTTGATGTCGGGGAATGAAACGAACTATCATATACTTACTGCAAAAGCATCCGAATACCAACATCTTTTTACAAAACAATATACAAAAAATTTCCAAAATTTACCAATTTTTTTTTTGTCTGCCATTTTTTACTTAACCGGAAGTATGGAATTTTTATAAAGGTGTGCTTAATATGATATCAAAAACACACACAAAAGAAAGGTTTGTGCCAAATTTGATGCAGTTATGTTTAGTAATACGCCTATAAACATGCTTTAAGTCGAAATTAACTTGAGTAGGAGATGATGTCCGCCATTTTGGATTTTACCGGAAGTGAGATATTTTTTTTTAAATGCCTCCCTATCTGAATTAAAAGAGTAATAGTTGAGGAAGGTTTATGCCAAATTTCATGCTTGTAACAGGAAGTGCACAATTCTTCTGAAATATGCTTGTAGCCGCCGGACTACAGTAGAAAATATTTAATACATATTCAAGACTTTGAAGTATCCATATCGATAAAAAATGATAACAAACAAAACAAACAAAGTATACTCGATTACCGACGTAAAACGTCAAATTTTGACGTTACCAATTGGGACGCAATATCGTGCGTAACGTCTGTATCTTCGATATCGATATCGTAGTCGCAGGGAAAAGTAGGGATCAAAGTGTCTCTGTCCGGTTGGATGTATGATCTTATTTCTTCGAGTGATTATCATTCCAGCCGAATTAAAAAAAAAATACAACAACAGAAAAACCACACACACGTTTGTTTACTAGGTACTTTTTTGGAGTTAATCGTGAAAAAAGTATGTATTGTTATACGTTTACTTCTCTACATTGGCTAGAGGTATAGGGGGAGGGTTGAGATCTCACAAACATGTTTAACCCCGCCGCATTTTTGCGCCTGTCCCAAGTCAGGAGCCTCTGGCCTTTGTTAGTCTTGTATTATTTTAATTTTAGTTTCTTGTGTACAATTTGGAAATTAGTATGGCGTTCATTACCACTGAACTAGTATATATTTGTTTAGGGGCCAGTTGAAGGACGCCTCCGGGTGCGGGAATTTCTCGCTACATTGAAGACCTGTTGTTGACCTTCTGCTGTTGTTTTTTTCTATGGTCGGGTTGTTGTCTCTTTGGCACATTCCCCATTTCCATTCTCAATTTTATCTGTTGTCCTCATATGGTCAAGGTGAAAAAAAATACGATAGAAACACATTCTATATACCTAACGTATACGTCTAGAATATTTTGTTTGGTCATGAAAAATTTCAAAAATTTCAGGTATTCTTAGGAACTGATTTTCTGATTTTTTGGTATTTTTATAATTCAACACTCTCATATACAGGTTACGGACATAGAGGAAATGGGATACATGTCAAATATTTGACTATGGACAACAACACTACAATGGAAAGGCTGTGCTAAGAAGTTGACCATTCTGTCATTAAACGCAGAGACCAGAAACCATTTCCGTAAAACTTTTACAGGAGATCTCCTACAGTTGCACAAAAAAACCTGAAAGATAAACAGCTGTAAAAAGATTATTTTGTAAAGGACATGCTGTATGCAATCTAAAAAAAAATAAAGATGATGTTGCAATCTTAGGCCATCCAAGAGCTCTATATATAAGTGTAGAACTATATCCCTAACAGCAAAAAATGCAACGCATGTTTACCACATAATTATGAAAACGTATGGTAAACATGCGTTACGCCATATGTTTACCATGTGTTTGAAACCATGCGTTCAATAGGTCCGAGACCACAATTATGTCGTAGTGCATTTCTTTTAGAACATAAATGAAAAAAAAAATCCCACGTGCGCTTTCTCAAAGAAATTTTTACAGTGTGTTGTTCTACTTTTGAGACAAATTATATCAAAATTATAGAAAACTTCATCGTTTCTAACTCAAAATATGGACAATTTTATGTTTAGGGCGTCTTGAAATCTTTTGACAGCTTCCTAAGTGCTAATTTTAAACCGTTTTCAGCCTGACCAAATCACTACTTTCCTTTAAAATTCTGGACCCAAATTTTTTTACAGTGTAATTTCACACCCTCCCCCCCTACTTGCAATTTGAGGCTTTAAACATGGAGAAATACATTTGGAAGGGGTATAAAAATTAATGGCAAGTAACCCACTGTCAACACTAGGGACTATATTTGTGAACAACGAAAATCAAGGGACGACAATGGTGGTCTCGGACCATTATGTTTGAAGATGTGTTAAACACCTATTAAAATCAGTAAGTGTAGTTTGTTAATGTGGTTCATTAGACAGTAAATAGTACTAGTGTTTCTCATTTCTCGTTTTATATATAGATTAGACCGTTGGTTTTCCTGTTGAATAATTTTTCTCTGGTCAATTTGTGGCCCTTTGGATCTTACAATTCTTTTTATAGATACAATTAGCATGATTTTTGGCATTTTTAATCATAAATATTTGCAAACTTAACACACGATTGGTACATGTATGTAAACAGGTGATAAAATTGAGAAAGGAAATGGGGAATGTGTCAAAGCGACAACAACCCGACCATAGAGCAGACAACAGCCGAAGGCCACCAATGAGTTTTCAATGTAGCGAGAAACTCCCGCACCCGGAGGCGTCCTTCAGCTGGCCCCTTAATAAAAATGTTTATCATAAAAATTATGTTTAGTAGTAAATACAGTAGTTTTGAATATTTGATAAATAGCCTGCTGTTTAATCCATATTGCGCAACTTTGATGAGCACCCTTTATCGCATACCCTTTATCACACCTTTACCCTTTATCACACCCTTACTTTTTTTTTTACAGTCAGTTTTTATTTATTTTTTTATTTTATTTTTTGCTTAAGAAATATTTTTCCTCAAAATAGGTACGGTCATTCAGGCGTGACGCAATTTATTGAATGACGTCATTGTTTGGTATGTACATTTTTTTATATTTTTTGGCACACTAAATGCAACTATAAAAAATACAAAACACACAAAAAAATGCAATAATAAACAAAATATTTTTAAAACAACAGCACGCAAATTCTAAGGTAACCCAGGTGCTTTGGATAAGTAAATGAGCAGTTATTTTAAGGCTCTTAAAACAAGACAAAAGTAGAACTGAAGGTAACCCAGTGAACAGTTCATATAATATAACTCTCCTGTTGAAATATATGATAAAGCGTATAAAACATGGCAAAATCCGTATCATATGTCGTATCATCCCGAGACACCAATATCAGCCCAAGGGCCTTAGTGATAATGGACGTCATACTAAACTCCGAATTATACACAAGAAACTAAAATTAAAAATCACAAGACCAACAAAGGCTAGAGGCTCCTGACTTGGGACAGGCGCAAAATTGCGGAGGGGTTAAACATATTTATGAGATCTCAACCCTCCCCCTATACCTCTTTCAGTTGTAGAAAAGATACCTATTACGAGTAACGAGATGATTATCGCCTTCAGACTAGTATATGCTTCTTTTGATCCCTTCTAAACCGCATAATGCTATAATTGTATACATTTACCGTAACGTACTGAACTAGTACACACTTTTATTTAGGGGTCAACTGAGGCCCACCTTCGGTGCCGAATTTTCTTGCTGCTTTGAAAGCCCATTGGTGGCCTTCGGTTGTTGTCTCTTTGACATATTCTTCATTTTCGTTCTCAAATTCATGTAGTATTAAAAGAAAACTAAAAGAGGGACGAAAGATACCCGAGGGACAGTCAAACTCATTAATCGAAAATAAACTGACAACACCATGGCAATCACTATGAAAGACTGTCATTTTTTTTTACAAAGGAGTAGGTGCAGTAAGACCCGTTTATGGCCCCAAAATATAGCAGTTTCACAAAATTGTTAAAATGTAAACTTTTAGTTATTTATTGGACAGTAGAATGCTTCTGCTACAAAAATATGGGCTATTTTTGGCAATACAATGCACAAACATCGGGTACTAGCACCATTGAGTCATGCTAAATTACTGAAATCTTCACAATTCTAGCATTTTAGTTAAATTTTAGACGGTTTTCGTGTAAAACGAAAGTGGCCGCATTCGTGTTCATCCTTAATATTGAAATGTAAGTTGTATTTTATGATAATACATCATATATATAAAAGTTGAGGATGAACACGGATGCGGCCACTTTCATTTTTACCAAAAACCATCTGAAAAGTGACATTTTTTGACATATTAAATTGGTAGATTTTTCATATTTGAGCTTGAATCGGATCGATTTAATGACTAAATCAGTTTAAATTTTTCACATAAACTAATTGATTCAAATGAAATAGACACTTCAGTGTTTAAAAAGTGGTCGAAATCTTTCGTCAGATGAATCTGAAATTTGAGGCCAAAATTGGTCCTTACCGGACCTACTTCTTTTTCATAGGTTTAATATAAGAACGTACATGTAATGCGGGGTTCACACAGTGCCGATTATTGCTCCCGTTTGAAAAGTAAAAAAAGTCGGATTACAATTCGCAATGTTCTAGAATGTCCTATTATTGCATGAACGCTGTAGTATAAGTTCGTAGCAGATTCTTACGGACCGAAAAGGTCATTTAAGCACCCCTGATAGTTAGGTGCGTCCCATAACATTAGGGAAGACTCATCGGATTTTGTCTAGTCGGATTACAATCGATCAAACTCTGTGTTTTCTGGACGGTGTCTTGTGGAACGGGCATGATCTGGAGAGATTTGCCATTGCTGTTTTTTTGCCGATTGAGTCGAGATTGAATCACGACAATTGCAGAACACCGACTGAGTCAATCCAAAGCCGTTTGCAATGCGGTACAGCAGACATTGGTAGGATTGCATTCCGACAGTACCTGATATAAAAAATATGGTGACAGTTTTCAAACTATTATCTGAAGCTTCCGTCAGCGTCGGCTCACTGTCTGATGTCTGTCGGATCGCATAAGGCAGAATCAGGACGCTGTAGGGATTGATTCGGTCTTTTATAACCATGGAAAAGATGCAAATCGGATTGAGAACGGGGTAATCGGGACAAGTTCGGATGGAAACAGCTGAACAATATCGGATTGTCGTGATTAAATAAATGTTTTTACAATTTTAAATAAAAGTTTGAATTTCCAGCCACGATTTACAAGATCTTGATTAGACTTTTAACAATTTATTATCGGGAATGTATGGAACTACGACTGTCTTCTGATGTTGATTGTTTAATATGTTCGGTGCTTTATGCATTATGTTCAGTAGTATGTATATTATGTTCAGTAGATATCCTATTGTGTTCAGTAGTTATAACATTAAGTTTAGTAGTTTCTACCTTATATTCGGTGCTTTGTTTATTATGTTTAGTAGTTTCATTATTATATGCAGTGGTATTTAAATTATGTGCGGTACATCTCACGTTATATTCAGTACATTTTTCATTATGTTCAGTACTTTCGACATTATGTTCAGTAGATTCAATATTATTTGCAGTACATTATGTTATACCTTCAGTAGTCCCGGTTTCTTTATATTCAGTAGATTATTCATTATGTTCAGTAAAAGCGTCGGTATTATATTTGGTTCGTTCAACTATATGCTCAGTGGTTGTATCATTATGATGATGTAGTAAAAGTCGGGAAGACAATAACGGAAATTGTCGGAAAAAAACGAACGCGGGTATTTTTGACGGACGTTTTTTTCCTGGACACCGACATGCAACAAAATGTCGTCTGCTAAATTAAGAGTGTCGCTATATAAATTAGATTTAGGTACTTTATACCAAAAATTCTTAGTTCAAAAAATTGAAGATGATAGCTTCAACTTTCTCACGGATGAAGATCTGAAAAGACTTGGGGTCGAGACAATAGGTGACCGCATACGCCTGAGAGAAAGCATGCGGCATCTGGATGTGCCAGAGTCAAACTTACAGCCTGGCCAAGGTACCTTTATCAATTGAAAAGACTTGTATAGCACTTATCATTTTAAGGGAGTTAGTTTTCTCCAATATTATAAGTTATATGGTTCGCTACTCAATCCCTACGGATCAATAGAGGGTTAGTAAAATCCATAGGGGGTAAGGCCGAAGTCCGAATCCCCTATGGGTTTTATTCACCCTCTTTGGTCCGTAGAGGGTCAAGAGATAACCATATAAAGAATTTATCGTTCGCTGTAGTTCTGCGTTTTGATAAAAAATAATCAATAATTCTTTATTTTCAAAACGAACAAAAACCAATTTTGGTTATGGCAAATACATAGACAAAACAAACATAATGAAAACTAGACAATATTATAATAGATATGATAAAAACAGTTATTAGTCTCCTTTCCTCAGTTCTAATGACTCTTTAAAAAAAATATGCTTTTACATCATTTGGTGTTGATGGATTTAGTATAATCACGAGTTTATCAGTAAATTAAATTAAGTGTATTAAAATTTATACATATTTTTGTATATAATATTTTAGAAAGATTTCTCTCTCATTTTTTTTTTATTTTTACAGTTAAAGAAAAAATGGAATTCATCGTCTTAGATATTACATATTTTACATTTTCTTTCATTTTGTGGAATTTTTGTATAATGCTTCTTACAAGAAAAACATGCAGTAATAGTCATGAATGTGTGACTCCAACTTAAAAGGGGTACATTATCCTTAAGTCAGTAAATTAAAATGAAATTAATGTTTTAATTGCCGTATATTTAAAGGTCATTTCTCCACAAAACAAGTTGAACTTAAATGGGTCTGTGAGCTAAACCAATCAAATTATATCACCAATTAATGAAGTTGATGGTATAATCATGACCATATCAATGACAATCAAGGTCAACACAGAAGTGTCGACTACTACTGGGCTGATGATAAACCACAGTTACTACTTAGGGATATTTTATTTTGGACTTGCATTTGAAATTAAAATTTAAAGGAACAGTTTTAAAAACTCCGATGTTAAGATCGTTCCGAATGCAAGTTATGTATTTTTTTTTTTTTTTAAAAGTGTTTATATTTGGTTTTTTTTATTGGGCATTGAACGCCTCATAGTTCGAAAAGTAAGTCATGAAGGTATACATTTTCCCCCATATTTCAAGACGATGCAAGTCAATATCGACTTTGTATCACATTTAAAGTTCATGGATAAATCATCGTAGTTTTAAAACTAAAAGAGTGTACACATCATTTTGTCAAAGAACATGTTGGGAGGTTTACAAAAGCGGCAAAAGTCTGGAGAGTTTTGTGTATAAAAGGGATTTCGAACGTCCTTGATATACAGCTCACTTACTAAGTCAATAAAACACACAATTTAAATTACAAATAATTTGATTTTCAATTATGCTGGCATAGAGCATCACCGATGCAAATACCCACCATTATTGTTAAAACATTGATCATAGTTGAAATTGTCCTAAATTGGGATACAGCAGTCGACATTTTGTTAGTATCAGATATATAACTTTAAAGAAACAAATGTGCAAACAATGACAAATCAAATGTCCATCAGACAAAGGACATTAGCAAAATTGAAAGACAAGAACACAAATAAATGACAACAACACATCAGCAGGATGCATAAGCACCGAGCCACGCCAAGCATATATTACTAAAATGGACTAAACAGTCGGGTAAATAATTCTTTAGACATATCAAAAAACACTATATAACACGCAACTACATAATCAACAACGTCAGTACCTTTAAACATATATGCGACAACTAATACCCCATTAGCACTATGCCTTTTTAAACCGGTTCGACCCAAATTAATTAATCCGGGTTAAATTAAAGTAGTCTGAACGATTTTAACCGGACTAAAACCCGAATTAAAATTACCCCTCATTTAAGGTGGAGTTAATGTGCGGCGAACTTGGGTAAATTGCCTTGCATTCCATATGTTAACGCAAAATGGGGTTGTTGCTATAGTGATGCGTCACGTTTCGTCTATTTAGTTCAGTGTAAAACTCTGCAACATGGATACCACTAAAGAAGATGCTGTTGCCGCGAGCAGATTAAAATAGGGGGTTAACATGAACCTTGTTGTCAGTATGAGGAGAATCCAAGATTCAAAAGGAGATTGACTTTAAACCAGGGATATCGTTACCATAAATTACTTAAAACCTTTACGAAATTTTTCAATAGATATAGATTTGGTTTTGAAAGGAGTAGGTTCAGTAAGACCTCTTTTTGGCCCCAAAATATAGCAGTTTCACAAAATTGTTCAAATGTAAATCTTTAGTTATTTATTCGACAGTAGAATGCTTCTGCTACATAAATATGGGCTGTTTTTGACAATACAATGCACATATATCCGGTACTAGCACCATTAAGTCATGCTAAATTACTGAAATCCTCATAATTCTAGCATTTTAGTTAAATTTTAGACGGTTTTCGTGTAAAACGAAAGTAGCCGTATTCGTGTTCATCCTTAATATTGAAATGTAAGTTGTATTTGATGATAATACATAACATATATAAAGGTTGAGGATGAACACGGATGCGGCCAATTTCATTTTTACCAAAAACCATCTGAAAAGTGACATTTTTCGGCATATTAGGTAGATTTTTCATATTTGAGCTTGAATCGGATCGTTTTTAATGACCAAATCTGTTAAAATCTTTCACATAAACTAACTAATTCAAATAAAATAGACACTTAAAAGTGTTTAAAAAGTGGTCAAAATCTTTCGTCAGATGAACCTGAAATTTGAGGCCAAAATCGGTCCTTACCGGACCTACTCCTTTGGTTGTACCTGTAGAAAACTTATTTCAAACGGGATAACACATCCTAATGTTTACGGAAATGTTGTTAACCGTGCCCGGAAGTTTAGAAAAAAGTAAAATCACAAAAATACTGAACTTAGAGGAATATCAATTCGGAAAGTCCATAATCACATGGCAAAATCAAATAACAAAACGCATCAAAAACGAATGGACAAGAACTGTCATATTCCTGACTTGGTACAGGCATTTTCAAATGTAAAATGGTATATAAAACCTGGTTTTATAGCGCTAATCCTCTCACTTTGATGACAGTCTCGTCAAATTCCGTTCTTTTTACATTGATGCGTTAACTAGACAGACACAATAAATAAAATAGTCAAAATATGGGTACATCAGCTGTCATCATCGTATAACAATTTTAAAAGGAAAAATTTAACAGAACACAAAAACATCTATCTACAGACACATTCATTGATTTGTGTATGTAGATGATCCTTGTAAAAGAGGGACGAAAGATACCAAAGGGACAGTCAAACTCATAAATCTAAAACAAACTGACAACGCCATGGTTAAAAATGAAAAAGACAAACAGAGAAACAATAGTACACATGACACAACATAGAAAACTAAAGAATAAACAACACGAACCCCACCAAAAACTAGGGGTGATCTCAGGTGCTCCGGAAGGGTAAACTTATCGCTCCTTTAAATAAACTTATTCTTAAAGGTTACCAAATCAACACTGAAATAAGATCATTGAATATTGTTTTTATTGGTATAAATATTGATTTTGTTATCAGTAAATTAAAAGCAAACTTAATATTACTTGTATTTTATATACACATACACATTCATGGATCTACAATCTGTCGATACCTGTAACTTGGGATTGCACAAGGTCATGTTTTTCTTTGACTGTTTAAGACGTCTTTACACTAAATCCATAGGATGTTGGATGTGTACGGATTGATATTTTAGTCTTAGATGCATGATTTTTTTATTAGTTGTTAGTGGCTTTGCACTAGCTGTCAGATAACTGCGAGTACTCTCAGATCTATTTCTAGTGTCTTTGTGTTGTCGGGATGTATAAGTACACGGTATTTATGTCCATCGGATGAGTTAAGCCTTTTTCTACTGATTTGTATAGTTCGTTCTATGTTGTACTGTTATACCACTGTCCCAGGTTAGGGGGAGGGTTGGGATCCCGCTAACATGTTTGACCCCGCCACATTATTTATGCATGTGCCTGTCCCAAGTCAGGAGCCTGTAATTCAGTGGTTGTCGTTTGTTTATGTGTTACATATTTGTTTTTCGTTCATTTTTTTTATATAAATAAGGCCGTCAGTTTTCTCCTTTAAATTGTATTAGATTGTCATCTCGGGACCTTTTATAGCTGACTATGAGGTATGGGCTTTTTTCATTGTTGAAGGCCATACGGTGACCTATAGTTGTTAATGTATGTGTAATTTTGGTCTCTTGTGAACAGTTGTCTCATTGGCAATCATACCACTTCTGTTTTATATCTTCAACAAGGAACAGCCACGTCTTTGCAAAAGAGGGACGAAAGATACCAAAGGGACAGTCAAACTCATAAATCAAAAATAAACTGACAACGCCATGGCTCAAATTGAAAAAGACGAAACAGACAAACAATAGTACACATGACACAACATAGAAAACTAAAGAATAAGCAACACGAACACCACCAAAAACTAGCGGTGATCTAAGGTGCTCGGGAAGGGTAAGCAGATCCTGCTCCCCATGTGTCACCCGTCGTGTTGCTTATGTGATAACAAATTCGGTAAGTCGATATGTCACATTCATGATGGGGAAGAGGATTGTAGTTACGACGTAAGGAACATATCCGATATCATTTGTGAAATGGTTATTCCATAACGGTCAACCAACTCGTGATGGCGTCTGTAAAATTTACGAAGGGATGCTTTCAACTTCACCATTTGGAACTCTTGGTTTAATAGCTTCCTTGTGAGCAGAAAATCATCATAGTAAACGCAAGCACGGGAATATCGTATCAATTGGGAGATATATACCCCGTATGCAGGTGCTGCTGAAATGTTGGTACTTTGAAATGAAAAGTACACACTTGGAAAGCTGAAATCATCTCTTTTTTCGTAAAGTTTTGTTTTCAACCGACCCTCATTGTCAATTTCTAGATGTAAGTCATGATATGAGGCCGACTTAAAAGTATCTGTAGTATCCTTTATCTCTAGTTCGATTGGATAGATGCGTTCAACCTAGTAACGAAATTTTGAATTATTAAGTGAAAGAAGATTATCTATATAGCGGAAAGTACAGTTAAAGGATATTGCTAACTTCTTATCTTTCTTCCCAAGAAGTTCCTGCATGAAGTCAGCCTCTTAATAATAAAGAAAACAGTCGGCAAGAAGAGAGGCACAATTTGTTCCCATTGGTATGCCGACAGTCTGTTGAAAAACACGTCCTCCGAACGTAAAAAAATATGTTGTCAATTAAAAATAGGTAGTTTCACAATAACTTTAAAGCCTGTCTTTGATTGCTGATAAAATATCTGTTAATTTAGAAAGAAGTTTCGTGGGGCACTTGGAAGACCCAGCAATATACCGTTGTTTGTAAGGACACTTATGTAGTTTATGTATCAAATACAATGCAAACATAGGCAGAAAGATGGGGGTTGAGGAGGTTTAGGAGGATTGTACAGGAGTGCAGACAACGTGGTCAAGGGAGGGTAACGTGTCGCTTCTTTGACGAGCTTGATGAGATTTTTGGTGGATGTCCGGCGGTGAGTTCACCAAAAGTTTGAGACTCGACCCACTTCAGTATTTTTGTATAGCAGTGTAGACGAACAGGATGACGATACACGATGAAAGCGACCGAGAAAAAGCATCTATATGCTTGACAGTTAAATCTTATCCTGCAACGAGTTATGCCATGGTGCCTTCTACTGAACATGTTGAATGAAGAAGTATGTCATTGGATATTTTATAATTAGTGCAACATCTGCAGCAAGTCGTAATCCAGTATTTGTTGTCACGGATTTAAAAACGTATAGTTTATTTACGTGATCAAAACCATTAATCAATAACTTAAAAATAATCTAACAAAACATGATTTTTTGTTTTGATTTCCTTTACCGGTTTTCAATCTTCTCCTTACACTGTTGGTATGAATGTCTGAAAGAAGGAATCCAGCGTATCAACATAATTTTTATGCAATGATATTCAATTTTATAAATTTCCTGTTTACAAAACTTTTATTTTTTCGAAAAATTAAGGATTTCTTATCCTAGGCATAGATTACCTAAGGCGTATTTGGCACAACTTCCTGGTTTGAAACAAAATTGTCACACCGGTTTATTGACTTTATGAAAAATAGAACAAACAGAAGTGGTATAGCATTTTAACAGGTATGTCTAAATCAAAATGTATCAGTATTGTAAATAAGATAAAGAGTAAATACTTGTTTTTTATTAAAATCTTCTTTTTGTAACGGTAAATTCATTTAAATAGCCTCGTTATTATTCGTAACATGTGGCGGTGAACGGTTTAATTTATATTACTTTATCAGTTCCTGATGTGTAATTTGTAAAATTTATATCTTTAATTAACTAAAAACCTAAAATCATTATGCAGTGAGCATGCGATTGAAAAATGACGCTCATCCTCAACTGTATCCGCTGTACAATTCATTTTAATGAGTATCTGGTATTTTGAATTCCTAATGTATCATGTGTAATGAGTGAGCACCGATTCTTAATTAACATATGAACTGCTTTTCTTAAAACCAAAGATATTTAAATATTTTTCCTTTTAGTTTCATGTTGTCTGTCTAATATGTTCTGTGTACTATTTTTTGTGATTTTGTCTGTTGATCTTTTAAATTTTTAGACATGGCTTTCTAAGTTCATTTTCAACTAATATCTAAATTTTCAATAAGAAAATTATTGCTGCTAGCACTCCATGCAATAATCCTCTCTCTATCAAGTAAGAATTGCAAAATATGAGAGTACAAGGGGAAAAGTATGTTGATTTTCTATAAAATTTCCATATCTTTAGTATTGAATGAACACATGGGTACATAGTCCTCAAACATGATAACATCTTTATTATATATATCTATAGACACAGACTTTGTTAAGGCATGTATATCAGTTGTGGACTTTTGACGAGGGCAATGCCTTATTATACTTATATATTGATCTGCATTTGTTTCAACTGTATTTTGCAAGAATTTAAACATGAAATTGAAAATTCAATTTGTTTTAACAGCTGCATAGTTTGTTGCATTACAATTCTTGTATTATTTTCATCTTTATTAAACATAACATTCTTGAAATCTGATGATAAACTTGCAAAATTTCTTTTCTGATGTGGCACTTCCTCCGTGTTGGTTATGTGTCTCATGATGTCTCAAATCTAAATGTAGCAAATAAAGGCAACAGTAGTATACCGCTGTTCAAAACTCATAAATCCATGGACAAAAAACAAAATCGGGATAACAAACTAAAACCGAGCAAGATATTTTTTAAATTGATCACTAATATACAAATAATTCGAAACATGGGATCAACATATGAAAAAAAAGAAACAAGGCGTCAGATACGTAAAACAACAGTTGAATCATGTGATTGGCATATCCAATGAAAACAGTATAGTGCTACTCAATCTCAGAATAATTATATATTTCCAATTTTATTTGACAGAAAACTTTTAAAGCACTTTACAAGATAGATTCAATGGACAAATAAGGTACCTTGGCATTTTGGAGAAACAGACTGAAGAAGACTGATGTTAATGGCAAAGTCAAGGGTCACTTCAATCAGTTGAATCATGTGATTGTCATATCCAATGAAAACAGTATAGTGCTACTCAATCTCAGAATAATTATATATTTCCAATTTTATTTGACAGAAAACTTTTAAAGCACTTTACAAGATAGATTCAATGGACAAATAAGGTACCTTGGCATTTTGGAGAAACAGACTGAAGAAGACTGATGTTAATGGCAAAGTCAAGGGTCACTTCAATTCCCACAGCGAATTTTTTAAACTTATTGTAAGGGAGCTTATTCGAGAACAGGCATTTGAACTCTTTAACCTTAATTTTGAAAATACTACAGCTTATCAACAAAATATCAGCAGGACAAGCAGACTCACCAAAGAAAACAAAATGATGGAATTAACAGGTGAAGTACTTCATAAATTCGATGTGATGCGTACAGGGATACCTTCAGAAAGCAATGATGAATTATTCAATTACAGTACAAATTTAACAATTAGGGGATTACACAACCTACAAATGGAGGACACTATGAAAGAAGGTGACATTTCTAAAATCATTCCAAACCTATAAGAGTGCATCCGAATTTTTTTATGCACATTCTTGCCTTTCAAAATACTTATTTGAATGTGTCGATTACATAACCCGTTTTCTTTCTCTTTTTGAAAAACTTAGTGTTGGAAGGCAGTATGGTTAATTTGAGAGGTGGACAAGGCAATAACATCGAGGCCAACTTGGTACAGGAACATTCAGTAAGGAATCAGAAAGAGTTGATCAGGGTTCTTGGTACTAACAAAACTGAAACAGCTATTTCTGCTGTTACTGCAGCAGCACCAGTCATTTCTCAAATATGCCGGAATTTTGATGCTGAACACAAAATTCCAAAAAAGGCTTCCAGACATAGTAAAATTATTTCAGCGTAGGATATGAAAGTTGTCAGTGATAGTTTGAGAAAAATAAGACCATTCTTAAATACTAATGGTAGAAAATGTTCTTTCCCTAACTTACCATGTCAGCCTTCTTCAAATATAGATATGATATAATTGACATTGACTTGGATGTGATGCTAGGAAGGGTGGGTAGAGGATATATATCTGTAGATAACGAGGAAGATGACAATCAAACAGCAGACCGCATACGCAAAAACACACTGTACACACGTGTACATGTATATATGAAGATTGCGAATTACATTATGCAGGGAATTATTTGTACAGATTCTCATCAAACTATTTTCCTCAAATACGGCAGGATCAGCATATGATTTGCTTTATAAAATACTGAATATTTTCTGTGTATCTCCAATATACTGAGACAAATATCACGCATGAAAAGAATAGTTGGAATCAAAACGGACAACCACAAATATTATAGAGAGCACAGTTGGTCTTTTTAGAGAAAATTTACCGTGCATACCCATAAATAAAGGCAACAGTAGTATACCGCTGTTCAAAACTCATAAATCCATGGACAAAAAACAAAATAGGGGTAACAAACTAAAACCGAGGGAAACGCATTAAATATAAAAGAACAACGACATAACACTAAAATGTAACACACATAGACAAAATCCCACGAGAATAACAAATATAACATATATATATAACATCAAAACCAAATACATGAATTTCAATTTATTTGGGATAGACAAGTACCGTGACACGTCTTATCGCAATGTGAATTTACACTCAAAAATAAGAGAAAACAAACGACACAACATTATAATGTAATACACACAGAAACGAACTATAATATAACAATGGCCATATTCCTGACTTGGTACAGGGCATTTTTAAAGGAAAAAATGGTGGGTTGAACCTGGTTTTGTGGCATGCCAAACCTCGCACTTTTATGGCCATGTGAAATATAACATCAAAATGACAACACAGGACTACAATATAAATAAATTGGAGAACACAATTGACAAAGAATCACACGAACAACAGCCAACAAAAGGCAACAAGTTCAAAATTTTAATACGCCAGAAGTGTATTTTGTCCACACAAGACCTACGTGTGACGCCTAGATACAAAAGTTTGAAAGCCGAAACGAGTACAAAGTTGAACAGCATCCAGGACCAAAAGATCAAAAAGGTTGTGCCAAAAACGGCAAGGGTTTTCTGTTAGTTGCCAGAAAATCCCTATAATTTCGAATAATTTATACTTTTGCAAACAGTAAATTTTATAAAATGAATTTTCGAAAGATGTACATAATAAAACTGAAGTATTTACTAATTACAGGAAACAACTGAAATACATTTACATAACCAGACATTTGAAACACAAAAGTAGACACATCCGAATAAGTTTAAACCTCTACGCCAAGTGACGTCCTATTTGAAACTGAAAAATGACGAAAAAATTACGTCATTTGAATTTGTAAAACAGATCATCAAAAAATGAAAAATGACGTCACATAAGAATGAATAAGATAGAATTAAGATTGATTTAAGATTATATTTTTGTGATTTTACTTATATTTTTGTGATTTTACTTTTTGAACTAAATACTGATATTGCATTTAATAACAAAGCACATTTTAATACTTACTAGTATCAAACTAAGGTAGCAATTAACTATATTATAAAACTATGTCCGGTTTGTTTTGAATCTAACTTCAAACGTAAAATATCGTACTGATTACGTTGAACGAAATCAAATCTGATAAATAAAGGCGGTGATTAATTTTAAGACAAATGCATAGGGGAATTACATGTATGAGCTGTCGGAATAGTGGGCTGTCGGAATAATGGTTGTAGGACTAATGGGTATCACCGGGAAATCAAATCGGAAAGTCTCTAATAGTTATCAAAAGTACCAGGATTATAGTTTAGTACGCCAGACGCGTCAGACACATCAGTGACGCTCATATCAAAATAATTATAAAACCAAACAAGTACAAAGTTGAAGAGCATTGAGGATCCGAAATTCCAAAAGGTGGTGCCAAATACGACTAAGGTAATCTATGCCTGGGAAAAGAAAATCCTTAGTTTTTCGAAAAAATTCTAAATTTATAAAAATGACCACATTATTAATATTCATGTCAACACTTAAACGTAAAAGTGTTGACTACTGGGCTGGTAATAACCTCGTGGACGAAACGTCAACCAGCAGTGACATCGACCCAGTGGTGTAAAATCAAATGAAAAACACACATACAAAACGATTAGACAAGAACTGTCCAAAAACTATCGAAGTCACCCAACTTTTTAGTACAGGGAAGTGTCTTTATTATAACGGTAGCTATAAACAATTAGGAAAAGTATTAAAATTTACCTAAATTGAAAAAGTAAAATCACAAAAATACTGAACTTAGAGTAAAATCTAATCAGAAAGTCCATAATCACATGGCAAAATCAAATAACAAAACACATCAAAAACGAATGGACAAGAACTGTCATAATCCTGCTTGGTACAGGCATTAAATGGTGAATTTAACCTGGTTTAATAGCGCTAACCCTCTCACTTTGATGACAGTCTCATCAAATTCCTTTACATTTACAATGATGCGTGAACTAAACAGACATAATAAATAAAATAGTCAAAATATGGGTACAGCAGTCATCATCATGTAAAAATTTCAAAAGGAACAATTTTACAGAACACAAACACATCTATCTACAAACACATTCATTGATTCGCGTGTCTGACGTCAGAAAATTGATGTATCAATGGCAACTTTATGCTTTTGCAAAAAGGGGGAAAATATGTCACATATTTCCTAAAAATTTGGCCAGAAGTAGAACCGCAATCCCTTGCAGAGATACCTTTTATGAAACTGTTTACATATATATTATGAAACCACTGTTAAAAAATCATTTGTCTTTCGTCTCATATTTTGGTAAAATTGCTCTAAAAACATTACATTTATTTCTGTATATTAGGTCGGTCAAGCTAGTATAAGACTGCGGACAAACAGAAAATCTTGATGTTCTTATAAAAAATGAAAAACATTAAACATCTTCTTTGCCCATAACCCTCAAAAGAAGTAGAAACCAGTTACCCTATGGTCCTTTTTTAAACAGGGATTAGAACTGAGGACAGGGGACTCTTGAATTATTTATATATGTTCATAATTGAGCTTTCTTTAATAAAATATTTCGTATTTCGAATTTATAAAATATCTTTATTTATCATATAGATAAATTGTTTTGCTTTTTTACTTTTTATGTTTTCTTATGGTTTTGTTTGTTAAATGTATTTTGTGTATGTTTATATTATTTGTCACAAACTTATTGTTCCGAGTTTATATGACAATAAATATTTTAAATATTTGAATTGAATTTGAATAGAAACCAGCTTTGAAGGCCAAATTTGTGCTCTGCTGTCTAAAATTATTATGATTGCACATTAACTTTCATATTTGAAAAATCCACGGAGAACAAACTGCAAACCCGAACTCGTAACTGTGTATTACTACCAAAGGTCTGCAACTTGTAACATAACCGACGGAGAATGTTTTGAATAGTTTTGTTGACTGGCTTCCGAAAAAACACAAAACTGGTTGCACATAATTGTTAGAAATAAAAGATGCAAACATACTGTTTCCCAGATGCAGCCATTGAATTCAAGAATTTAAGAAAAAAAAACTTTACAGATCTTAATGGGATTCTCACACTTTAACTTTATTCCGTGTGAAATATCCATATTGAATGAGAAAATTGTGTGCTTAAAGCTCACTTGCAAATGACATTTTAAAAACACACAAATGCCCTTGGTGGTGTTCAGGTGTTAAAGGAGTTGATTAAAGTTGAAATTGAAAAAGAGTCTTCATTTAGCAAAGCTGGACAAGACGGCGTTTGGAGAGCATGGTCGTCTCTTGACAGGAGACATTGGTTTAAACGTCCTTATTCTGACAGGACGTGGCTGCGTACTTGTACATCCTGGAATTCAGACATTGCCTACAATAATCAGCTCATGCACTAGATTAAAGATAACATAATGTCCCTGTTTTAATTTATGCAAGCTTCTCCTTATTGCTGTATCTTTTTCAATTAAAAGTCCAAAAATTAAACAGTGTCATATATTTTTTCAACGGATCCCAAATGTCAAGTTTTTTTTAAAAGTTTCTAAGTTTTAGTTAAATTAGGGGAAATCAATACAAAGTATAATGAGGTCAATAATAATAATAATTTTTTAACCAACTAAGTACATTATTGACAAAAATGACTGGTTATTAAAAATAACATATTTTCTGTAATGGCCGTTTTTTTCTGTAATGGCCCTGTTTTTTCTGTAATGGCCTGTTTTTCTGTAATGGCCCTGTATTAATGCCCGGTTTGTCTGTACAAAGCACAGTTAGGGTTTTTAATAAAGTTAATAAAATTAAGTTGTAAAGAGTATAACACTTTTTTGTATTTTATTTAATTTAGTAACCAGCAACCAACATTAAAGAACCATATATAGGGATCACTGTTCCTCCTGTTTTTCAACAAATAACTTCTGTCAACTTAATATCTTGGATATTTGATATATTAACACATACACTTTTATTCAGTTGGTTAATAAATGTAATAAGAAATGGGTGTTTTTATAATGGCTCTGTTATATGTCCTCGGTCAGTAATAACGGGCTCAGATGTCTGTAATGGCCCTCGGCGTTGCCTCGGGCCATTACAGACTTCCTCGACCATTATAACAGACCTTGGACATATAACAGGGCCATTATAAAAACACCCATTCATTAATACTATAATAATAAATATATATTATACTGAGCCAAAAAAGTTTAACAACAAAAATATAAAATTTTATTTTGTTACAAAATCGTAACAACATATGATTTTAATAATAAAAAATGAAACGATGACATGTCAGAAGCAACATAAACGTGTATCACTCACATTCGTTAGGATTTTCTTTGTAAGGAGTGCGGGAGGGTCAAAATGCGAAAATCAGTATAGTGTTATTCAAAATCAATTTCTCGGCCATGCCCTAAGTGCATCAATTAAGGATTGGCAGACACACCAGCAGTTGCCCTTAGTCAATGCACTACTCTTGTGGCCGTAAAAAACTTGTCATGTGTTGACGTAAAACGAAAGTAGCGCTCCTCCCTTGACGTTAGTTTCTTGTGGTCTATGAGATTTCAACCTATCTTGTTCAGTTGAACAATTTGTTGATATCTGTTTGTTAGTCTCTATTAAACTGTTGATTTATGCACTTTAAATCGAGCCACGACGTCAGCAACACTCATTCCGCCATCAACCATTCCAAGAGCCTTCTGACGGTAATTTTCGGGGATGCCTAGTTTACGCCTCATGCAATTTTTTCAAACGTTTTAGTGTTTTTCTTACAAATGGTGTGAAGCCAAAGATTACACAAGTTATTAACAAAAAGAAATCAAAGAGTGTAAATATTACAAGTAAATGTAAAAAAACAAACTATAGCATTTGTGGAAAATGATGTTAAGGTTATTAAACCTAAGAAAGCAAAACATATGTTATCTAACCTGATACTTCTGGTTTACAGAAACTTATTATTTCAGATGCCAGTGATGATTTTTTTTATGACACATGCAGTATTGAAGAAACTGATGACTCACCATGTTGTGTATGTAAGAAACGTTTCCCAGAAGCGTTGAGACAGTGCGTTTCTCGTGTTTTTGCTCAGTTTAAAAAGTAAATGTATGTGACCACTGGACCCATCTGTATATTTATAACCTTTTCGGTTTGATCCACTTTTAAGGATATTCTCTTGGCGTGGCTCAGTACTTCTACATCTCGCCATTGTGTTATTGGGCTAATATTTTTTTGTGCTCGTCTGTTTTATTTTCTTAAATGTTCTTTGTATGCATTCTATTTTGTTTTTCTTGGTGGAAATAGTTATTTGTTTTTAAAGGAATAAGATAAGATTATAAGACGATGTTGCTGCTGTACCCCAATTGTACACGCTGTAGGGGGCTGAGGGTTCCAACGACTTTCTGATGAGCGTTGTGTGTCTGATAGTTTTATATACCTGAAAACAGGTCGTAGGTTGCGTACTCAGAGGATTGCTATATGAATTTGTTAGTGTAGCACCCTACGAATCTGTAATCAGTACCGAGTTTAAGTCTTGTAGGGCATTTATAAAATAATACTGAATAGAGTTAATGATTTATTTACCACAATAATTAATGGTTTATACAGGCTGAACAATACATAATATATAACTAAGTATAGTATATACAAGTAAAACAATTTTGGCTGCTCTAGTAATATATTGTGCTCCTAAAACTCAAGAGAGAAAAGGGGGATTAATATATGGGTATTGCTGGCATTCGTGGTAGTTAGCTCTGGTATCAACATAAGGTAGATACACGGGTATTAATAGAAATAGTACACAATAATTCTAGTAATAACATATTTCTCAATAAACAATGTCTGATATTCTTGATTGTTCGTATAATTAACACTTTATTATCTCTGTGAGTGTCAATCTACTTTATACTGACATAGTAATAAATATTAAATATGATAGGTCAAAAATGTGTCACTAGCGTGTCGTACTTTGAATTGATTTTTGCATGTGTAAATAAAACAGCCCGTTGGCCTTCAACAAACTCTAGTGTAGACAAATGTTTGTAATACGATTGTATGTGATATAGAATTAATATTATCTTGTTATAGTAGAATAAATTTCTATTACGCAACTCATATCAAATCTCGGGTATCTATTTTCCCATAAATGAAATTAATTCTACTCTTTAGCTGCAGTGTCGTGACCGTGTCGTGTCGGGACACAGTTATGACAGTATTTTATTTTTAATGATAGCTAACTGTTTTTATTATTATGATAAATTAATACTTATTGATAAGATTAATCGAAATTACTTTCGACAATACGTGTGACAACATTAACGACAATACGACAATATTAATATAATTTCTTTCGTTTGAACGTAGTGAATAAGAGTGAAATTATTTTCTCTTGTTTGTTCATGATGTATGTAGGTGTCGTGCTTATCGCACGGTCATTTTTCCCGCCAAAACGGGGGTTTTGGTCATTCAGCACGACATCGCCGAACCGTCAACACACATTTATCTAAAGTTTAATTTTTAAGTAAGTTGGTAAATTTTTTGTAATGTCGGACCCTGAAGAGATGGAAACCCCAGAAAAGGAGGTGTCTCTTAGAGACGTTATGAAAGCTGTTAAAACCCAGGGTGAATTTAACGAAAAACTTAGGAAAGACATTTCCGAATTAAAACATGAAGTTCACGGGTCTACCGTTGCAGTTGCTTCCCAGGTTAAAAAGTTAAAAACTGAATCTCAATATATTTGGAAATATGAGGGAAATAAGGTTCAATTTCTACTAAATACTGAATTTTTAGAAGACCTGACACAAGCTATTTGGGCCATTGATAATTCAAAGACCGACTACGCACGGGAAACTATTACTGAAGTAATTGACAAGATTAAAAGACGAAATAAACTTGTTAAGATTGCCGATAGTAGTGAAGGGGGTTGGGAGACTGTTAGGCAATATGAAAGTAATCCAGTGGCCAGTAACTCTGACGATGAGAACAAAATTAATAAAGCTGAGAGTAGGGCGATACGTAAACGTAATGCAAAAGGAAAAAAGTCTGCTTCTAAGAAGGCTTATTATTCTGCTCCCAGTACTCCTCAATTTGTTGATACTTTCCAAACAAAAAATCAGCCCTTTCGTGAACCCCAGTCATGGTACAATGGTCAAGCCTTGTACAAAAATCAACCCAGCACGAGCGGATATCAACGACAAAATAGACAAGGAGCATGTTATGGTTGTGGATCGTTCCAGCACTGGAGAAGCCAGTGTCCTTTCAATCCCAGACCTATCCAGCCAAAATCGAAATAGTACAGACTTTATAAAAGATGAGTATAATTGTAACATAGATTATTTAATTGAAAATAATACAACTAAAGTATCTTCGATAAGTGACTCGGATAATCTCACTAATGATTACTACGAGTATGAACAGGGACAGGCACATATTATTGTGAAGGACAGGCTTAGAAGTCACTATTCTTTTTGGAAAGATATTGGTTGTTATGATTATATTTTAGATACTATTTTGAATGGTTACAAAATTCCTTTTTACAGTACCCCTCCTTCTGTATGCTTAAAAAACAATCGATCGGCAATCATCCATAGCGAGTTTGTTACCGAAGCTATACATGATCTTCTTATAAGGGGTTTGATTGAGGAATGTGAATTTCAACCTCGTGTTGTAAATCCTCTTACAGTTTCAGCGTCGGACGGTAGGAAAAAACGCCTTATTTTAGACCTCCGTCATGTTAACAAACATCTTTGGAAATCAAGTGTAAAATTTGAAGATGTTCGCATAGCCATGCAGTTTATCACAAACAATTCTTTTTGTTTCCAGTTTGATATTGTGTCGGTATATCACCATGTTAATATTTTTATGCCACATACAGAATTTTTAGGGTTTTCCTGGAGGCATGAAAACACCGAAAAATGGTATAAGTTTTTGGTTCTCCCGTTTGGACTTTCGTCAGCATGTTATATATTTACTAAGATCACAAGACCACTTATAAAAAAGTGGAGGGGTGAAGGTAAGCAAGTTTTAATGTACCTAGATGATGGTTTAGGCACTCATACGGACGAAGAAACTTGCAAAACTATGTCCAATCAAGTGAGACAAGATTTAATTCAGAGTGGATTTGTTCCTAAAAATGAAAAATCTAAATGGTCACCTATGAAACTTTTGGTATTTTTGGGTTATTCAATTGACACAAACCGTGGCACTATAACCATTCCGAACGAAAGAGTTCAAAAGGTTTTAAAAACTATTGCTGACGTTGAATACTATGTATCTAAACATGGCAAAGTCCATGCACGATTGGTTGCTTCTTTAGTGGGACAAATAGTGTCCATGTCATACGTCATTGGTAACGTTGCTTATATCATGTCTAAACATTTAAGCATTGATATTTTAAGTATGACTTCGTGGAATAGTTGTATTGTTTTATCAACAGAAAGCTTGATACAAATTAAATTTTGGAGAGAAAATTTAGAACACGTAAATGTTAAAAAATTTTCTTCAGATGTGTCATGTCAATCTGTAGTTTATAGTGATGCAAGCAATACAGGATATGGTGGCTATGTTGTAGAAACACCTTTTAATATAGCACATGGTATGTGGTCCGAATGTGAGGCTTCAAAGAGTTCTACGTGGAAAGAGCTAAATGCTGTTAGAAATATTCTATTATCTATGATCAATGTATCAAAAGATAAACGAATTAAATGGTTCAGTGATAACCAGAATGTAGTAACTATTGTGGAAAAAGGTAGTATGAAACCTGAGTTACAGGATATTGCTATGTGCATTTTTGAGAATTGTTTGATACATAATATATCTATCGATGTAGTTTGGGTTCCTAGAACCTTGAATGAGAAAGCGGATTTCATCAGTCGTATTATTGATTATGACGATTGGGGTATTGACGAACAGTTATTTATGTATGTAGATTCCCTATGGGGACCTCATGAGATAGACTGGTTTGCAAATGATGACAATCACAAGTTAACGGTATTTTATTCCCGTTATTGGACGGTGAACTCGATGGGTATCGATGCATTTACTATTAACTGGCAAGGTGCCAATGGTTGGTTTGTACCACCTGTATGTTTAGTGTCTAAAGTAATAAGTTACATGAGGCAATGTTTTGCTCATGGGACACTTGTTTTACCTTTATGGAAGTCGGCAAGCTTTTGGCCGATGCTATGTCCTACGGGTGAAGGGTTCATTAAAGAGGTGAAAGGCTGTATAGATTTACCTACTAACAAGAAATTCTATACTTCTGGTAAAGGGAATAAATCAGTATTTGGAAATATTGATTTACCCTTCAGGGTGTTGGCTTTGAGACTTGATTTTGAACCTTTTTAACAAATAATATAAAAGTTCTTGAGTTGGTGGTGGTAATGTTACAGTAGGCCTGAGGGGCTGTGGTGGTGGTTTAATCTTAAGTGAAATGCGAGACGAGTTATATGAACATTAGATTGTGAAATTGTTTATATACAAATTGTATGTGCTTTGTACATTATGTTTTAATGTGATTTTTATTTTTACATATGTTTTTGCAGGCTTTCCAAAGCGATCTGTTGGAATTACCTGATACTTTGATTGAGAAAATCCATTTACTTCCTGATCTGTTAACCGAAAGTAAATCTAACAACACCGTTCAAAATTATTATTATGGTTTTTTGAGATGGAAAAAATGGGCATTATCTAATGGAATATCTAGTGAATTTATTTTACCGGCCAAACCAATACATGTGGCTATATATTTAGCATGTTTAGTGCAACAAAATCGTACGCCCAGTCCTATCAATCAAGCGTTTTATAGTATTAGATGGGCACATAAAATTATTAGTGTTATTTCTCCTACAGATTCTGATTTAGTGAAAAATATTCTTGAAGGAGCTAAGAGACGTCTATCTGTTCCGATTAAAAAGAAAGAACCGATCACTCCAGATATGCTTTCACAGATGTTCGACAGGTTATATTGTGAAAATAATCTTTACAACCAGCGTACTATTTCCGCTTGTTTGTTATCTTATTCTGGTTTTTTACGTGTTTCTGAATTGCTGAATTTGAAAACCTGTGATATTCAATTTTTTCTAAGTCATATGTCAGTATTCATACAGAAAAGTAAAACGGATATTTACAGAGATGGTGATCGAATAATCATTGCGAGAACCGGGAATAAATTATGTCCTGTGAAGAACTTTGAGAGTTTTTTAGAATGGAGCAATAATCCACTTGATACTGATGTTTTCGTATTTCGTAATTTGACAAAAACCAAGGAAAATTATGTGTTCCGAAAAGAAAACAAACCTCTTTCTTATACAAGAATGCGAGAGCTATTTATAGAAGCATTTTCTCCGATTGTGCCAAATATAAAATCTTTTGGCCTTCACAGTCTAAGGTCTAGTGGAGCTTCTGCAGCTTGTAATTTTGGTATTTCTGATAGACTTTTCAAAAGGCATGGACGTTGGAGGTCGGAGACAGCAAAAGACGGTTACGTTAAGGACTCGTTTTCGGACAGAATGTTAGTTTCACAAAATTTGGGTCTTTAGTATATTTTTTTTTCAAAATTATATTATTAGTCCTTTTTTACATATTGTCCCTTTCTTTGGTTCAGCAGCGGCGTTGTCGTGTGGCTTTGCACTTTATTTATGAGTTTATTGTTTTCTTCATACTGTTTAGCAGTATGTCATTTACAATTTCATCAATACGAAGAATTTGTGGTATATGGTATATGAGACCAAGACGAAGTATTTGTGGTATATCGTATATGAGACCAATACGAAGTATTCTGTTTTTTTGAATACAGAATGAAGTTTGTGACAAGAGAAATATAATTTCTTTCGTTTGAACGTAGTGAATAAGAGTGAAATTATTTTCTCTTGTTTGTTCATGATGTATGTAGGTGTCGTGCTTATCGCACGGTCATTTTTCCCGCCAAAACGGGGGTTTTGGTCATTCAGCACGACAGCGCCGAACCGTCAACACACATTTATCTAAAGTTTAATTTTTAAGTAAGTTGGTAATTTTTATTTATAAGTCCCCCTTTTTTATCGTAATTATATGATTGATAGGACTGGAGGGTAGTTTTTTATGTTTGGAAAAATTATAAATTATATTGTTGAAATGTTGTATTGTGTATACAAGTTATATGAATTGTTTCATATCTTTAATAAACTGAGCAGCGGCGTTGTCGTGTGGCTTTGCACTTTATTTATGAGTTTATTGGGTATATGGTATATGAGACCAATACGAAGTATTTGTGGTATATGGTATATGAGACCAATACGAAGTATTCTGTTTTTTTGAATACAGAATGAAGTTTGTGACAAGAGAATTTTGCAAATGGAGACTTTCAAATTTAAAATATGGAGCCCAGAAAAGACAAGACTGAACCCGAGAGAAGTGAACTTTCGTATTTATAATCAGTACGACACGATGCGACACAAAGTTCTCTAAAGACATAATGCCAATAGCATGGTTACGTCATGCCACCTGCGCTATCCCAAGATGCAGTTCAATGACAATGTAACAACAGAGAGCGTGTCGTGCAACCTTAACGCTGCACAATACCTTTTAAATCCCTAAAAATGTATGCCGACTGCCTCGAAAAATGCCAACTAGTATCAAGTAAAGGTAAAAAGCACATTTCATAATAATTTAATACGTTTATGTAGACGAAACTCGCGTATGGCGTATTAAATTATAATCCTGGTACCTGATAACTTTTAACACCACTGGGTTGATGCCACTGATGGTGGACGTTTCGTCCCCGAGGGTTTTACCAGCCCAGAAGTCAGCACTGCGGTGTTTACATGAATATCAATTATATTGAATTTTTCAAAAAAACTAAGGATTTTCTTATCCAAGGAATAGATAACCTTAGCCGTATTTGGAACAACTTTTTGGAAATTTTGGGTCCTCAATGCTCTTCTACTTTCTACTTGTTTTGGCTTTATACCTATTTTGATATGAGCGTCACTGACGAGTCTAATGTAGAAGAAACGCGCGTCTAACGTATTAAATTATAATCCTGGTACCTTTGATAACTATTATAACTGTAATTTTAGTGAAAAAAGAGAGTGTCATTTCACCGATGATTACGTTCAGTATTTCTGTACTTATACAATGACAATTATGAAATAAATATTTCTCCCGAACTTAAATCTCCCCTGGCACAGGCCACGGCCGTTACAATACCCTTTACAAAAAGAGTTTGTCCCCACACTTTCCCTAGTAGCAGAAACTCAAAACGAACACGCTAATTTAAAATCCTTCCATAATACAATATGATTAAAGTTATCCCTATAAATATTAATAAATGATATTCTATTTTACAACCTTTCTATTCTTACCTATTTATGAAATTTATAAAATTACACTGAAACTTATCCAATATATATTACAATTGTATCACTATTGATAAATTCAACAGGCAGTTATGTCACAGTCAATCGCCACCTCGGCGGTTTCCGTTATTTTCTCCAGTACAGTTTCTGTCTGTGTTACTGCTACTGACACTTTCCTTTCCTCTACTTGAGTACTCATGTTGTTCCTCCACCTAATGGGTATTTCCGGTACCCAATGACTTTTCATAAAATACATGGTTCAATCGGGCAACTCGGAGCTCTCGGTCTTTATAAGACCCGACAACCCATATGGTATTGTGGTAGATGTGACACTCTTCCGCCTTGTTTGCTCTCTTAGGCGCCTTAGCAATGTGTTGTCAATATTGTAACGAAATGGGGGTCCCTTGAAATGGAACTTGTTTTCCCTAAAATTGTGTGATGATGTTGTTAAAACCTTAACGTTAATTGACTGTTCTTATTATATATTTCTTGCATAACTATGTTGGTTAACCTTTTATTATTCCTGTCTGTTTTTACAATCGGAAATTGTTTACTTCAAATGACGTACAAATACAATGACGGTGGATGTAGCGGAGTTGACTGGCGTATATCTAATGCATCACATACATTTCCTATACTTTCATTAGTAATAGTTGTAGGCTTTTTCTTGAGGCGTTAACTGATAAACAATATTTTCTAAAATTATGTTTTTATTCACATTGTTCATTACACTCCTGGTGACATTGGCCAATTTTTGTGGTATTGTAACAGCAGGCATGGTTGTGGATGCTTTATCCTCTTTGCATGACAAATATGTCGTTGTTCCAGCAGATAAAGCCTCCAATAATATTGTCTTCATATGTAAAAAATATTATTTGCAATGTCTCACTACAGAGCTTGGAATTGATAAAACTACTGGTAATCCTACATATTCTTTAACATCATTTACCAAGGACGAAATTTTACAAAATCATAAATCTGTCCTTCTTTCTTTTGGTATCAACATCAAAGAAAACGAAGAAAACTTGCCTTCATTATACTGGATACCCAAATTACACAAAACTCCATATAAAGAACGATACATAGCTGGGTCTTCAAAATGTTCAACCAAACATCTTTCTAAAGTACTGACTACTATTCTTTCGACAGTTAAAGATGGGCTTCAAAAATATTGTGAGGAAATATATTCTACCAGTGGTGTTAACCAGATGTGGATTCTCAAAAATTCGAAAGATCTACTGCTTAACCTTCAATCACAATCTTTGCAATTTTGCAGCAACATAAAAAACTTTTGATTTTTCTACGCTATATACTACTATTCCCCATGCTCAGTTGAAAGATCGACTACACCATCTCATAAAACAGAGCTTTTTCTATAAAAATGGAAATCGTAGATACAAATTTCTTGTTTTGGGTTACAATAATTCATATTTTGTGAAAAATCACACTGAATCTCCCAGAAAATATACAGAAGATGATATTATCAAAATGCTGGACTTTTTGATCGACAATATATTTGTTGAGTTTGGAGGATTTATATTTCAACAGACAGTCGGTATTCCAATGGGTACTAATTGTGCACCCCTGCTGGCTGATTTGTTTTTGTACTCGTATGAAGCAGAATTCATTCAGAACCTTCTAAAAGACAAAAAGAAAAAGCACCTTGCGAAATTCTTTAATTTTACTTTCCGATATATTGATGATGTTCTATCATTGAATAACCCATATTTCAGCCAATACTTACATCTCATATATCCAAGTGAACTTGAAATTAAGGATACCACTGATACTAGAAGGACTGCTTCATACCTTGATCTTTTCCTCAATATTGACGTAGATGGACGACTTCACACGAAAATCTATGATAAACGGGACGATTTCAACTTCCCAATTATCAATTTCCCATTTCTCAGCAGTAACATACCCTCTGCCCCTTCGTATGGTGTTTACATATCACAATTGATACGTTATTCACGTGCTTGTTCACACTATACAGACTTCATATACAGGAGTGTGCTCCTTACGCAGAAACTGCTCCAACAAAGTTATGAGGAGGACAGATTAAAATTGACACTCCGTAAATTTTATGGACACCATCACGATTTGGTGGATCCATACGATGTTTCGTTGACCAAACTAGCTAAGGACATTTTTACCACATGGTAGATTGTGTTTTGTCATAATGTCGTCTAATCTTTTAATTACCAAACGTGACTTATTCCCGATTGTGACTGTTTTGCCGAGTGTGAACTCGCATTACTATAAGACGTGGTACGGTACTTATACATCCCAAATTCATGTATTTAGTTTAAATGTTTAATGTTATATTTGTAATTCTCATCGGATTTTGTCAAATGTGTTGACGTCTTTTCTATTATATTTATGTGTTATGGTAAAGAAAATTAATCACCGCCTTCATTTATCAGATTTGATTTCGTTCAAAGTAATCAGTACGATATTTTACGTTTGAAGTTAGATTCATAACAAACCTGACATAGTTTTATAATATAGTTAATTGCTACCTCAGTTTTATATTAATAAGAATTAAAATGTGCTTTGTTATTAAATGCAATATCAGTATTTAGTTCAAATATATAATCTTAAATTAATCCTAATTCTAATGACGTCATTTTTTCGTCATTTTTCATTTTTTGATGCTCTGTTTTACTAATTCTAATGACGTCATTTTTTCGTCATTTTTCAGTTTCAAATAGGACGTCACTTGGCGTAGAGGTTTAAACGTATTCGGATGTGTCTACTTTTGTGTTTCAAATGTCTGGTTATGTAAATGTATTTCAGTTGTTTCCTGTAATTAGTTAATACTTCAGCTTTATCATGTACATCTTTTGAATATTCATTTTATTAAATTTACTGTTTGCAAAAGTATAAATTACTCTAAATTATAGGGATTTTCTGGTAACTTAACGGAAAACCCTTGCCGTTTTTGGCACAACCTTTTTGATCTTTTGGTCCTCGATGCTGTTCAACTTTGTACTCGTTTCGGCTTTCAAACTTTTGTATCTGTGCGTCACACATAGGTCTTGTGTGGACAAAATACACTTCTGGCGTATTAAAATTTTGAACTTGTTGCCTTTTGTTGGCTGTTGTTCGTGTGATTCTTTGTCAATTGTGTTCTCCAATTTATTTATATTGTAGTCCTGTGTTGTCATTTTGATGTTATATTTCACTTGGCCATAAAAGTGCGAGGTTTGGCATGCCACAAAACCAGGTTCAACCCACCATTTTTTCCTTTAAAAATGCCCTGTACCAAGTCAGGAATATGGTCATTGTTATATTATAGTTCGTTTCTGTGTGTATTACATTATAACGTTGTGTCGTTTGTTTTCTCTTATTTTTGAGTGTAAATTCACATTGCGATAAGACGTGTCACGGTACTTGTCTATCCCAAATTCATGTATTTGGTTTTGATGTTATATATATATGTTATATTTGTTATTCTCGTGGGATTTTGTCTATATGTGTTACATTTTAGTGTTATGTCGTTGTTCTCCTCTTATATTTAATGCGTTTCTCTCGGTTTTAGTTTGTTATCCCGATTTTGTTTTTTGTCCATGGATTTATGAGTTTTGAACAGCGGTATACTACTGTTGCCTTTATTTATGGCATAACGTAAAACATCTTCAAGGGTTGAATATATAGGACACTCCATTTCCTAAACCGACATATTGTACATTTGTGAATAACTATTCCTACAAAAGAAAGTACATTCATATAATAAGTATTGACTAAATCATCAGAAAATGCTATAAAAAAACAGCAGTTACCTGTATTGCATTTTTTTAGTACAATTTTAGATAGAAACCCATCTATTAAATAGGATCAAAATGGCTTCTAAGAATTATGTATTTTGAATTAATAAACAGGGTTTTTGTTCCATCCAATAATGTATTAAAATATTTATAATACCTGCACATTAATCCCCCCGGCCCAAATTGTCTCTCTACAGAGAGAGAAAAAAAAATAAGTCTATGAATGACGACGGGAAAATAAAATGTTTGTCTGAAGTTTTTTCCCTCTTTCCTGCTGCCCCTCCCTCATTTAGACCAGGGAAGAAAAGAAACTAAAGGTCAGACATGTGAAAATTTTTAGCAGCACTTCCCCTACGTTAGACAATTTAAGTTTTACTCACATCCTAATAAACCAAGGCCAGGAGGGGGAATATGTTTGCAAAAAAAAGTACAGGAGAAAGAATTGGGACAGTTCTTATTTACCAGACATGCGACCATCCATTTTTTCTTTTTCTATATTTATTATCATTTCTTACATAAACATATATAATTTTACCTGCTTTTATCTTTTTGTTGATCATATTATGTAAAAATTCCTCATTCCAGTCTCAAGTTCATTAATTGTTGACATCCTATTTTTTTTCTGAAAATTGTTGACGTCCTATTTTTTATCTGAAATAAATTCAACAAATTATTTATCACAAAAGTCAGATATTCACAATATGCATTTTCATTTCATAAAAAAAGTAAATCATTTATTTGATTTGCTATACGTTCTTCATCAAAAAAGGCAGCTTTTGTCCCTTGTATGACATTAGTATTTGGTAGTACATGGTAGGCTTTTACCATCTGCTTAACAGTCTGTTTTACAATTTAGGTAGTGTCGTCCATACAACTTATAATATTGTATGGCCCTTTCCATTCAGCACTTAGTTTATAACATACACCAATTTTCCAGGTTGTGGCATTCAGCAACACTGGTTGTCCCACGGTAAACATCCTTTTCTTTGATTTTTACACCATACTACTTCTTTTGCTTTTCAAATTCTTTTTGATTTTTATTTTCCAGATCTTGGGCATAGGAAGGCATATAATTACAGCTTGTAATGGAAGAGTTACCATCCAAAGGTTAAGAAATTTGGTATAAATACAGTCGTTGAAGGAACTGATGGTCTGTAGGCAAGTTAAAATTGAGGCACATATTCATTCCAAACAGCTTGGTCTTTTGTACAGTACATACTTAACAAATTATTAAAGTACGGTTAAACCTTTCAACACTGTCATCAGTTAGACTGGATGAAAAGACGTTAATCTAATTTTCCAACTATTGAAAATATGTCAGGGGTGGTTCACCCCGCACTTTACAATATTGACAACGAGTATGAACAACAACGTCAGTACCAAAATTCTATTTAAGATCATGGTGTATAATAAACAAGGTGTTGGTATCTTACAATGTTGGACATACCCCTGGCATATCAACTCTGTGTTTAAACTCGGTGACGTTTTATAATGTCTTTAATAGCACCTGCAATCTTTCCGGTTGTAAGAATGAAGTCGATGTGCATTTCATTAATAAATTGACACGGATGCACGTGACATTGCTGCATTGATAATGACGTCATTGCCAAATATTTCAGAGTACCGGTATCAAGTTATGTACATGTTGATGAATATATTAGACAGCAAGATTGAATAGATAATGTCAAATTGTCTATACTCTATTTTAATCGTCACGTGTGAATGTTGTAGGCCATTTTCCAGATGCAATAGTATATTATAAATAAACTCATCAAAGACACCAGGACTAAATTTTATATATACGCCATACGCGCGTTTCGTCTACAAAAGACTCATCAGTGACGCTCGAATCCAAAAAAGTTTAAAATGCCAAATAAAGTACGAAGTTGAAAGAGCATTGAGATCCAAAATTCCTAAAAGAGGAACGAAAGATACCAAATGGACAGTCAAACTCATAAATCTAAAACAAACTGACAACGCCATGGCTAAAAATGAAAAAGACAAACAGAAAAACAATAGTACACATGACACAACATAGAAAACTAAAAAATAAACAACACGAACCCCACCAAAAACTAGGGGTGATCTCAGGTGCTCCGGAAGGGTAAGCAGATCCTGCTCCACATGTGGCACCCGTCGTGTTGCTTATGTGATTACAAATCCGGTAATTAGTCTAATTCGGTAGGTCACATTCATGAAAGGAAAGGGAATTGTAGCTACGACGTAAGGAACATATCCGATATCATTTGTGAAACGGTTATTCCATAACGGTCAACCAACTCGTGATGGCGTCCGTAAAATTTACGAAGGGATGATTTCAACTTCACCATTTGGAACTCTTGGTTTAATAGCTTCCTTGTGAGCAGTAACCCTCTATCAAGAAAATCATGATAGGAAATGCAAGCACGGGAATATCGTATCAATTGGGAGATATATACCCCTGGAATGTTGCTACTTAGAAATGGAAAGTTCACAATTGGAAAGCTGAAATCATCTCTTTTGTCGTAAAGTTTTGTTTTCAACCGACCCTCATTGTCAATTTCTAGATGTAAGTCAAGATATGAAGCCGACTTAACTGTATCTGTAGTTTCCTTTATCTCCAATTCGATGGGATAGATGCGTTCCACATAGTCACCAAATTTTGAATTGTTTAGTGAAAGAACGTCATCTATATAGCGGAAAGTGGAGTTAAAGGATATTGCTAACTTCTTATCTTTCTTCCTAAGAAGTTCCTGCATGAAGTCAGCCTCATAATAATAAAGAAACAAGTCGGCAAGTAGAGGGGCACAGTTTGTTCCCATTGGGATGCCGACAGTCTGTTGAAAAACACGTCCTCCGAACGTTACAAATATGTTGTCAATCAAGAAATCAAGCATCTTGATAATATCGGTTTCAGAGAATTTTTTGTTTGAATCAGAGTGATTCTTTACAAAGTATGATTTATCCCTCCCTAAGACAAGATACTTGTATCTACGTTGGCCATTCTTTTTTATGAAGCAAAGTAATACCAACTCTTTCAATTTGTCTTTTAGTTTGGAATGTGGAATACTTGTATAAAGAGTAGAAAAGTCAAATGTTTTAATGCTGTTACAAGATGAAAGAGAGTTAGATTGTATGTACTCTAAAAGATCTTTGGAATTTTTAAGTATCCACATCTGATTCACGCCACCTCTTGAATAGGCAGTTTCACAATAACTTTGAAGCCCGTCTTTGATTGCTGATAAAATAGATGTTAATAATTTAGAAAGAGGTTTCGTGGAGCACTTGGAAGACCCAGCAATATACCGTTGTTTGTAAGGACACTTATGTAGTTTAGGTATCCAATACAGTGATGGAAGATCCAGTTCAAAAGTCTTGCCAAATACAGCTAAGGTAATCTCTGGTGCAATAAATTATAATCCTGGTAACTTTGATAACTACTAACACCAATAGGTCGATGCCACTGCTGGTGGACGTTTAGTCTTCGAGGGTATAAACAGCCCAGTAGTCAGCTCTCCAGTGTTGACCTGAATATCAATAATATGGTCTTTTTTTAATTGCCTGTTTCAAAAACTTTGAAATTTATCCCGGGAATTCATAACCTTTTTATTGTTTATTATACGGCCATGATCTGATATAGATTTTTGGTACTGACGTTGTTTATTTCTTATACTGTGTAATAGTGTTCTTTCGTTTGTTTAATTTAGTCTTAATTGGCAATAATCATTTATAATATGTAATTACTTTATGGAAAAACTAAAAAATTTCTTATCCCAGAAATAGATAACCTTAATTAGCCACAACTTTTTGGGTCCTCGATGCTCTTTAACTTTGTACTTGTTTGGCTTTATAACTATTTTTGATATGAGCGTCACTGATGAGTCATATTTTGACGAAACGCGCGTCTGGCGCAATAAATTATAATTCTGGTAACTTTGATAACTATTAACACCAATAGGTCGATGCCACTGCTGGTGGACGTTTAGTCTTCGAGGGTATAACCAGCTTAGTTGTCAGCTCTCCAGTGTTGACCTGAATATCAATTATATGGTCTTTTTTTTTTTAATTTCCTGTTTCAAAAACTTTGAAATTTATCCCGGGAATTCATAACCTTTTTATTGTTTATTATACGGCCATGATCTGATATAGATTTTTGGTACTGACGTTGTTTATTTTTTATACTGTGTAATAGTGTTCTTTCATTTGTTTAATTTAGTCTTAATTGGCAATAATCATTTGCGTTGTTCGGTACTTATACATCCCGTTATTGTGCTATGGTTAATAAGTGTCTTCTCTCGTTTTCGCTATTTAAATGTACTTTGTCTAAATGTCTTTTTATTTATCTTTGTTGATGTATTTGAAGGGAAGTAACTCTTCCTGGACATAGCGCGCGTCTGATGTGTAAAAATATATTTTAACCTGTTTGTTTCTCTGTCCTATATTTTCTCCCATTTATCTGTTTAGTTATTGTAATGTTGTCATTTTAATGTTATAGTTAAATATAATAATATAATATAATACTGCCATTAAAGCAGGAGGTTTGGCATGCCACAAAACCAGGTTCAACCCACCTTTTTTTCATAACATGCCCTGTACCAAGTCAGGAAAATGATCATTGTTACATTACAGTTCGTTTCCGTGTGTGTTATACTTCGGTGTTGTGTCGTAGTTCTCTTATATTTGATACGCTTCCCTCAGTTTTAGTTTGTAACCCGGATTTGTTTTTCTCTATCGATCTATAAATTTTGGAACAGCGGTATACTACTCTATATTTGGGATAACTTTTTGTTCAATGCTCTTCAACTTTGTACTTGATTGGCTTTTTAACTATTTTGATTTGAGCGTCACTGATGAGTCTTATGTAGTTCTGGCGTATTAAATTATAATCTTTGTACCCTTGATAACTATATACACCTTATTGCTGTTTGTGCGTCATTACTCTTAGTCATATTTGGGATAACTTTTTGTTCAATGCTCTTCAACTTTGTACTTGATTGGCTTTTTAACTATTTTGATTTGAGCGTCACTGATGAGTCTTATGTAGTTCTGGCGTATTAAATTATAATCTTTGTACCCTTGATAACTATATACACCTTATTGCTGTTTGTCCGTCATAACAAGACATCACAAAAGGATGAAGTCATAATAACAAAATATCTGGAAAGTGATTGCGGTATGTCTTGATGAGAGTTTTTTTTTTTTTTTTTTTTGATAGCTTAATAACTATTTTGATCTGAGTGTCACTGATGAGTCTTATGTAGATTACGCGTCTGGCGTATTAATTTATAAGCCACCTTTGAAAAAAAAAATTGATGATTGATGTTTCAACAACCTTGACTGTCTATACGTCTTCAATAGTTCAAGAGGCACATATTTCAAAATAACGATAAGGTCTATTTTCAATCTGGAATCCTCTTGACTTGACAAAGTAATTCTGATAATATCTGAATGATAACATATAATGGTTAACCGAAGTAGTTTCAGTTATTTGACGTCATGAAAGAAATGGTTAAAATGGAGAACAGGATTCAAAATAAGCAAAACAATCGATGTTTTTTCTACACCTATGCGTGGACCGAGAAAAGAAATATGGTCAACATTTGTTTGGCTATGCCGAATAAACAAGTACGCAGCTACGTCTAGTCAGAATGGAGACGTTAATCCCAAATGCGTATCAAACATACGACGCTATATATATATGAACGTTAAGAACGCTTACCACAACTCATTGAGGGGTCCATATGCGGCTTGTTGCAAGCAATGTTCGTCACCTCTGCAATATGTACTTAATTTTCCCGACCGACAACATTACATAACATAAATTATCTATTTTTAGTATTGGTTTTATTTTGAACTTGTTCTTGTCCAATATTTATTTATATTTTAAATAGTATGAAATTCAAAACAGTGTAGCTGTGGCCATTGATTGACCCATCAAAATCATCCATTGACTGGGACAATTTACGTGAACGTTTGTCTGTAACAACCACTGTTCATGACGTACCTACGATAGACATTTAAACTGTGGGGTCAACAAAGGTTTCTTAACGCCTCTAATTATAAAATAATTCGAAAAATTAATCAGGAATAACCTTTTTGTTTTGATTTATATAATTGATATAAATCAAAATATCGTGTTATTTCTGATTAATTTTTCGAATTACTTTATTTAGGTGTTGAGAACCTTTGGTGACCCCATAGTTTAAGTGTCTTTAAAAAGTACATAGTGAGCATTGGTCGTTACATACAAACGTTCACCTAAATTGTCCCAGTCAATGAATGATTTTAATGTGTCAATCAATGGCCACAGCTACACTGTTTTGAATTTCATACTAAAGGCAACAGTAATATACCACTGTTCAATAGTGATAAATCCATTAAGCAAAAACAGCAAATTTTCTTTTTCGAATATAGCACTTAGAAATAGGAGTATTCATTGAACCGGAAATAGCCGCTTCTTTTTAGACAAAATCACAAAAGGAAATCAAAGCACTGCAATTCTTCACCCTGTTGCAAAGGAATCATCTACGTCAATACTACGCCAATACGCACTGTTAGGATTGTAGCTGCAAATATTGAAGAGGTTATTTCAAGTCACGTGTTTTATCCATTTATTTATCAGGAAACCCTTTTAAACTCAAAATCTGCATATAAGAAATAGCAGTATGATCTCAAGTTGAGGCTAGACAATATATTTTTATTGCTGACGGCATAAACATCACAAGTTAAGTTAAAATTTCAGTTTGCCTCATCAACTTATATGTTTATTTTGTTACTGTTCTTAATTATGATGAGATTTCTTGAAAATGTTGAATAAAAGCAACAGTAGTATACCGCTGTTCGAAATTCAAAAATCGATTGAGAAAAAAAAAACAAATCCGGGTTACAAATTAAAACTGAGGGAACACGTCAAATATAGGTGGCACGGAAGTATTTCCTGGCCCATAAGGGATAATGATAGCCTTTTTAGAATTTTCACCACTTTCTAACACTGCAAAAAATTCTACATTCACAGTTAACTGAAGTACTTTCATTTTACTATTCAGAAATGAATTTGAATATGTATCATGACCGTTTACTTTTTTTGCTATTTTTAAAAACCTAAGGCCACTAGTACTTTTAGGTCTTTTACGGTGCAGTGAATACAAAATTTAAAAAAATTCCCAAAAATTCATTTTCATCTGTATGTAAAATTATTTCATATTTTTCTACACCTGATTCATCCCTCAGTTTGGAAAGTATGTTCAGTTGATACTGTATTTTTTGTCCAATCACACTGTTTAGATACATTTACTAAGTAGGGTACACAAAAGAGCAACCTAAATTCTGGAATGCAAAAACTACCGTGCCACCTATAAGAGAACTACGACACAACAGCAACACAACACTAAAATATAACACACACAGAAACGAACTATAAAATAATAATCATGGCCATTTTCCCGACTTTGTACAGTACATTTTAAGAAGAAACAAATGGTGGGTTGAACCTGGTTTTGCGGATAACCAAATCTCGGGCTTTTATGGCAATGTTAAATATAACATTAAAATGACAACATTACATGACAGGACTACAGTACAAATAAATGCAAGAACATTCAGCACAAAGCAATACACAAATAAACATCACAACCAGTAAAAATCGATACCAGAGAAACAATCTTACTATATAGACAATCATTTTGGAAATTTTGAAATGTAACATAACATAAGCAAAAGCTTAAAAGCCTAAAAGACCGAAATATAACAACCAAAGCGGGGGAAAATACAAGGATTTCTTGATATGTTTTTAACAAATATTTCATTCAACAATTGATAGGTTAAACCAGAAAGGCACGTGTTGTCGTGACTGGCTTTTGTGAGGCCATTGTGAGTACTGCAGTATTTGAGTGTACTCTTGAAGACATACTGGACAAAAAGGCCGCTGAAGCAAAGGTAAAAATAGTTCCCTTCAACAAATAATAGGTTAAGAATGGCTATGTCCACTAAAGAAGAGGAAAAGATACAGGTTGTCGTGTCCAGCTTTTGTAAGGCAATTGTTAGTACTGATGTATTTAAGTGTACTCTTGAAGATATATTGTACAAAAAGTCCTCTGATGCAAAGGGGACAGTTTGAGGAAAAAATTCAACCAACAATTGATAGGGACAGAATGGCTATGTACACTAAAGAAGGGGAAAAGTTACGTGTTGTCGTTTGTGGCTTTTGTGAGGCCATTGTGAGTACTGCTGTATTTGAGTGTACTCTTGAAGATATCCTGGACAAAAAGGCCTCTGAAGCAAAGGGGGCAGTTTGGAAAATGGAATTAAATAAGTAATAATAATAACGAGAACGAGATTGATTCTGTCACTGTATTTAAGCCTTAATCTTTTCACACTTTTGTAAGATCTTTTATGTATTATTTCGTTTGATAGTTTCTCTTTCGATTCAAGAGTTACTTGCGGGGAGATATCTACGTTTTTCAATTGTAGAGATATATACAATATGTGTCGCTTAAATTCGTGAATAATTTAAGCTTGCAGCCATCAAACAAGTAGTTAGAATTGACACTGTTCAACCAATTATGCTTTTTTACAGTTTCTGAAGAATAATTTCATGAACTTTCTTTATATTTCTCTGTTTGAAATTTTATACTTGAAAACCAGTATATTCAAAATGTAGAAATTGTAAATTTGTCCATTTGACTATTTGTTAAATTCATTTTAACAGAACGTATAAGCAATGATGAAAAGATGCCAGAAAAAGCAAAGGATATTTTAACAGAACGTATAAACAATAAGAAAAGATACCAGAAAACATGATGATATATCAACAAGGCAAAGAATGGGTAAGTGAAATGTTTCTTTTTTTGTATAAATTTATCGGATTATTACAATTACCGTTTGCTGGTTCTGAACCTGTTTATCAAATTTTCTGATAATGACATGATTAATAAGACACGGTATGATTGCCAATGAAGTTGAGGTACAAAAAAATGTAAGCACCACATGTCACCAAACGGTCTTTAAAACAAATCAGCAAATAAAGTCTCCGACATGACAAAATGTGAAAAGCAAATATCGACGACCTGTTTTATGACAAACCAATAAACCAGCCACAAAGGAAACCGACAGCAACTAACAATCACCCATGAATGACAAGCTCATGACATGCGACAGCCACATAAAGAATGTGCCGGGATAAAACGTGTTTCAGGACACTCAATCTACATGGAAAAATAGTGCAACGTAATAACATGGAAAATCATATGTTACTACTAAATATGTTGGCCCAGGAAAAGTAAGTTATTAAAATATTTACTTTTTTATTTCTAGAGTTTGCAATTAATCGATCAATGAGTATAGAATGGCACAGATATCACCGAAGAATGCCATTGGCCAGGCAAATAAGGTACAATAGATAAATAAGGGAAAATAAATATTGTGCAGATATAAATTGCGATAACAATCCCATGTTAAAATATTATTGGAATAGTATCTTTATTGCCGTTCTACATATGCTTACTATAATTTGAAAGGTTTTAACAACCAACATGTGTGAGAGAGAGAGATTAATCATAACTAATTTATAACTCGTAACTGACATATTTGTAGAGAGAGAGAGATGAGTGAAACACCAACCACGAAGGTATAGCATATTAAATGTTATGTGACTGTAGGATCCAGTCCAGAATTCTGTACAAAATGGATCAGTTATGTATATTATTAATGTCAAACAAACGAAAAATGTTGAAAAGAAGAATAGTGGAATGACGAAAGAAGTAAAACTACGATTGAAAAAATATAAAGAAGAGGAAAAAAATGTTCAAAAACAATACAAAGCCATCGACAAGAATATAAAGAAATACAAAAAGATTGTTAATTCAGAATGGAAGAACAGAAGAAATAAAGATGAAAAAGATGGGAGCTAAACCGAAGACATTGAGTGCATATTTTGTTCAAAAAAATTTCATTAAAGGAAGATTTTGTCACCTGGCAATACGTAACATGACATCAACCATGATGTCTGAAAAAGGAAATAAGACAAACAACGGTCAATAGCTTTACATACAGGACGAAATCAACCTAGCTACAAGCAACTCCGACAAAGATAGGTCAGCAAATGATGTAGTTTATATTTATATAAAATTGAGAATTGAAATGGGGAATGTGTCAGAGACAACAATCTGACCATAGAGAAGACGACAGCTGGCCCCTAAACAAATATATATACTAGTTCAGTGATAATGAACGCCATACTAAACTCCAAATTGTACATAAGAAACAAGAAATATAGTATGTATGTATATTATATCTGAAGAATAAGAATAGCATCTTTAAAAACTGTAGTTTACATGAATATGTATAGCATGATGTTATTTTTCAATGGAAATAAAGCGGTTTTCTTATTTATTTATTGTTAGAAATATGCATGGAATAACTGCCACTTGACGTTTACTGTTACAAAAAGAATCAATATATGATATGTTAAATGAAATTACACAAGGACTTTAATTTGAATTTTGTAATAACAAAGAGGCAGAGAATGAGTTCCGCCTTGGAAACGTTGGAGTTTGATTTCTCTTGCGGAACACCACTTTTGCCACCAAACCATTCAATAAAAAAAAACACTTTTGATTGTGCGTCCTGCAATTAGTTATGCATCCTCTGTTGAGATACTATACTATAGGCACAAAAAGAGGGACGAAAGATACCAAAGGGACAGTCAAACTCATAAATCTAAAACAAACTGACAACGCCATGGCTAAAAATGAAAAAGACAAACAGAAAAACAATAGTACACATGACACAACATAGAAAACTAAAGAATAAACAACACGAACCCCACCACAATTTAGACCTGTGGATATTTGTGCCTTTTGCTAGGGCAAAAAGTCAGATCCGAAGTCAGACCTTAACAAAAACAAAACCGTCTATCCAAAATGAAATATGTTCAAAACAATAGTTTCAATGCTATTGTTGCTCGTCCATATGGAAAGCAAAATTAATATGTTCAAACTTTGAATTTTATTTTTCATCTCTTACCAATATGCCAACAGGAATTGTGTAAAAAAATTATGGGGGAGTTGGGCATAGAATTTTTTTATACAAAAGTAAAATGATGGTGGGGTTTGTCTGTTATCAAAAAAAGAAATGATATGGTTTCAAGTGAAACAACTATGCCCCAGAGAATGATGTAAATGTAGAAAACAATTATTAAAGGTACATGTACGGCCATCAATAATCTAATAGTCAAACCTTTGCCATGCAGATTCAGATTCAGATTCAATATTTTATTATAGTCTCACCACATACAAACATAAAATGAGATTCACATACATAGATTTAAAACATTAAAACATTTGCATTGCATGTACCAATCTTAAAAAGATTTATGAAGACTTTTAAGACATGCAACATTGTACAATAGTCTTAAAATCCTGACATGACAAAATATAAAACATTCAAAAAAGGAAAGCAATGGCCTGATTTAGGATAAAAAAAAAAGGTTTTTTCTAATTATACTGCAGTAATATTGAAAATGCAAATATCGTGTTGAAAAACATAAAAATCAGTATGACCATTACTGTGAAGGGCAGCCATTTTTAAGTTTAATGCCATGAGGTAAATGTTCTCATATATTGCGCATTAATATTAGGTGTGTAGATCTCACATCTCTTTCCTTATATTAACAATCAACCCTCTCCTCAAAGGCAAAACCCTTATGTTGGTACTTCTTTTTGCATTTATTCAGAGCCTTCCAACTTTTTGATAAAAAAAAACACATCACAGTGACTGTATTTCAAAATACTCATTTTCAAGATCTGTGCTCTTAAGGTGGTACTTACACTTTCACTAAAATTAATTTGGCTCGTTTAATTTTCATATAATTTTGACAAAGTATTTACATTGACCATTTAACAAAAATATAAAAATACCAAAAATTTTGAGCCAACCATTTTATTAGAAAAATTACACTGGTTATATAGCAGTTTGACAAATCCAATTTTGATCATTGAGAAACTATGTTCCCTTTACAACACAACGTAATTAAAACGTTTAGCTGACTTTACAGAGTTATCTCCTTGTAGTGTTAGGTACCACCTTAACAATAAATTATCAAAATTCAGTTCAATAAAAAAATCTAAATAAAACCTGATTTTAAATTTGAATCTCAAGAGATTATGTTATGTTACAGTGAGTTGCTTGTAGGTGTTATGGTAAAATTTTACCTATAGCTCAACCTGTTTTTAAAATTGTCAACACAATAGGGACATTTAAATTGACCAGTTGGTATTGTTAGATTTAAATCTACCTTGAAGCTACCTGTAAAAAAATTTATTCACCTAACCAAAAGTTTCAGCATGCTTTTTTTCTGAACTTTTTTTTACCTAGGATTATTCTATTGAGAAATTTTTATTTTACTGTCATTCAAAATCTTATGAGTGATCAAGCCAAACAAGAAGGACTATATCATATATTTTATTTTCTTGCAGTTACATGTAATTTAAAATTGCATGACCTAAAATGCACTACATTTTATCTAAATGTTTGCATAGCCACTACTAGCAGTGTTTAATACCCTAAATAATCCAGTCGTAATATTTCACTCATTTTAATGAAACCTCAAAATCATATTTGAATAAACAATTTCATTAATTTATTTACACTAATATTTGACATCTCATCCAGAATTCCAATGATTTTAAATAATTCCCAATTTTATTCATTTTTCACTACTTCACTAGATTTTTTTCTAAATCCATAGTATAAATTCTGATTAACTTCCAATTATATACATCCTAATTTAACAGGTGCAGAATCTATACATAATTCAGAATCATTTCCATTACTATATTCCAAATAGTTATCCTCACTTATATTTTGTAATATTTTATTTATATTTTTACTATATATCACCTGATTTTAATATATCCACAGTAAACATTTTATTTCATTTCCTATAATAAATTTCCATATCAAACAATATTTGATTCAGAATTTTATAATGACTATTTCCAATTTCACATTCACTTAATACATTTCCTCATGTTAGGAATATTTTAGAATATTTTACTTTCATTTTTCACTTTATCACTAGATTAGACTATATCCACTGCATTACTTCAACATTTTATTTCATTTCCTATAATAATTTCCAAATCAAACAATATTTGATTCAGAATTTTATAATGACTATTTCCAATTTCACATTCACTTTTAAAAAACATTTCCTCACGTTAGGAATATTTTAGAATATTTTACTTTTATTTTTCACTTTATCACTAGATTAGACTATATCCACTGCATTACTTTAACATTTTATTTCATTTCCAAGATCCCATTTAAATAGGGAATCATCTTAAATTTGTAATAGATCCCAAAATTAATAATGAATATTTCAAAAATCACATTTAAAGCCACAGAAACATGTTGGATGAACTCATACTATATCTCCTACTTGAATTCCAGTTTTGAAATCTTTAAATCTTTGACATAACTAAATCCCATCGTATGAAAAATTGAATTTCCTTGAGTGAACACAACATGTTATGCACAAAAGTCCCACTAATATTATAGTAGATTTCAAAGAAAAAACACAGCAAGGTATACTCCAAAATTATTTCGAATTTTATATGTACAACATCATATGTAAGCCCCACAAAACGGTTTGAATGAATTATTTCCTCCTTGATGTCCTTCATGACAATAAAATCTTGAAAGAAACGCATCACATTTTAAGAAGCAAAATTGCTATAAAAGTCTGAGTAGTGAATTCAAATAAAATAAATCCAATATTGTATGCACAATGACACCAAAAGATTTAAAACATTGCAAATAATAATCCAAAATGAGAATCTTGAAGGGTCATGTGAAGAAAAAAACAACATATCCCTCTGAAAATTTAAACTGTAAACACCCTGAACAGCTATTTCTTGTTTCACTGGCAGCTGGACAATACTATGTATAAGGGTTCGAATTTTAAAGAAGCATTTTGGTGTAAAAACAGTTTAAATTTTCAAACATAGTAATACATATTTATTTTAATCTTTTACTGATTTAGAATTTTAGGTAAAAAATAGATAAATCAAATATATCAGGGATTTAAAATAATGAAAACCAAATTATTTTCTTCCCTATCAATTTTTAATAGAATAATCCTAGGTAAGAAAATCTTCAGGAAAAAAGCATGCTGAAACTTTGGGTTAGGTGAATAAAAATCTGTACAGGTAAAATCAAGGTATATTTAAATCTAACAATACCAACTGGTCAATTTAAATGTCCCTATTGTGTTGACAATTTTAAAAACAGGTTGAGCTATAGGTAAAATTTTACCATAACACCTACAAGCAACTCACTGTAACAAGGACAACCGGTGTGTAAATTGTCCAATGTCAATGAGCAAATATTAAATATTTTAATTTTGCTTTGCACACCAGTTCAATGGATACATGCCTTTACAACCTGACATGTGTATGGAATGGTAACGACCCCGCACCGCTGAAAAGGAAAGGCGAACGAGACAAGAAAATATTACGAAAGTTACGATCTATCTAACAGGTCGAGACAATTTCTAAAGGAATGACATCAAGAAAGGCCATGGTTGTAAAACTCTTTAAAAAAGGGTATGATCTGCGCTTATTGTTCAAGCCAGGGTAAGTTCCTTTACAAAGTCCTGTAAAATTGATAGCATTGTAAAGCATGAGGCCTCAAAACAACACAAAAAAGCTGCAGAAATAGAAATAAATAAAGCCAAACCAGTTGAGAAATCCGATACAAGAAAAATAATTTTAAGCTTAAACAAAGATATATACAAGGTCGATAAAATGTTACGCACTCACAACTCAATTGTTTTACAAGATCGTCTGATTATGGATGAAACTGATGAAAAGTTTTTTTTTCTAATAAATGATAAAATACAATTACATGTCTGCAACTCTGGTTTCCTACACTTTGAAAATAACAAGGAACCAAGGGACCCAATGATTAAATGCCATTATGGTAAACAAAAAAAATATAGTTCAGGATTAATGACCAGGCTAAGAAAAGAAAAAATGGTGCAATTTCATGTATTTTGAGGAATTTCAAAACTTCTATATAGAATAACTTTCAAATGAACAATTTTACTGCCATGAGAGTGCTAGAATGAAGGATTTGCCCAATGTAACTACAAAGCATCTGGTGGGAAGAGGCTTTAAGCGGGCATAAATCCCTTTCCATAACGCATCTCGCTTAAGCGAGGTGGTAGTCGTGCTGACGCGCTATTGTGGGCCCTTACTTCTTACGTGGATTAAACCAATTGTTTTTTGGTTGCCCACTTGACTACTGATATCTCTTTTCTTATCTTCAAACCCTGATCACAGCACATTGATCATTCAGGAATGGTAACAGCACAATCAACATTAATAAATAATTGAATTGTTCCTTATCATCTTGCTCTGCAGTACAAACATAATAGTACCCTAAAAATATGTTAATCACAAAAGAGGGACGAAAGATACTAAAGGGACAGTCAAACTCATAAATCTAAAACAAACTGACAACGCCATGGCTAAAAAAGAAAAAGACAAACAGAAAAACAATAGTACACATGACACAACATAGAAAACTAAAGAATAAACAACACGAACCCCACCAAAAAATAGGGGTGATCTCAGGTGCTCCGGAAGGGTAAGCAGATCCTGCTCCACATGTGGTACCCGTCGCGTTGCTTATATGATTACAAATCCGGTCAATAGTCTAATTCGGTAGGTCACATTCATGAAAGGGAAGGGGATTGTAGTTACGACGTAAGGAACATATCCGATATCATTTGTGAAACGGTTATTCCATAACGGTCAACCAACTCGTGATGGTGTCCGTAAAATTTACGAAGGGATGATTTCAACTTCACCATTTGGAACTCTTGGTTTAATAGCTTCCTTGTGAGCAGTAACACAAGCTATCACTGAGAACTTCACATTCAGCATTTTGCTCTAATTAATGATTTCAACAAAAGGGAGTTGCAAATTAATTAAACTACATGTATGTCACTAATGAAAGAAGCCAATAAATATCCTTTGAGATAAGAAAAAAATATACAGGCACTCTTTTACTGTTTATTTTGATTGTCATCTTTTCATTGAAATATATACATTATACTGTTAGGACTTTCACTGTAGAACAGGATAGGAAAATGTGTTATGGAGGTATCCTGATTTGATCACACTCTAAATAGATATCTGAAGACATTATTCCTGTTGATAATAATTATATTCTGGAAGACATATGACCAACTATTAAGTCATATATTGAGTCTGTAACATTCAGCGCTATGCTACTTATTACAGAAGCAACAATGTTTTGTTACAGTTTGACCTGACCAGGTAGTAGTATACTCTTTACTCTTTGTTTATAATAGATTTAGCAGCATTTCGTATTTTTTAACGGAATGCCATTCTATCTGAGTCGGAATAAGTATAATATAGGCAAAAGTTTTTTTTTTTTTTTTATTTTCCTCTATCACTTGCAAAAGTATGTCCACAAAGAGTTCATACATCAATTTAACTATAAAACATTATTTGTTTGTGTTACAAAGCTCTACAACATAAGAATGCTAATTGAAGTATAGTTTATACGTATTGTGTTCCCTTTTCAACAATTAATAATAATATCAAAAGGCAGTTCCATCAAAATATATTTGGCACCCAAGTAATGCAAATAGAATTTGCCATAATGGATGGGTGTTAAACAATATGTTGCACTTAATTCAACAAATACAGGACTTTGAATCACTTTCTATGGATGGCTACTTTATTTGCAATGTGCTTTTCCTGAATACCGAGTGTATTTTAATGGTACAGCTCTTTCTCCAAAGAATGAAAAGGGGGAATGTGTCAAAGCAACAAAACCCAACCAAAGAGTAAAATAACCCACCAAAGGCCACCAATGAGTCTACTACAGCGAGAAAATTCCACGTTCAAAGGCGGACAATACACAATAGGTAAACATATCAAAAAGAGGGGTACAACAGATGACCTATAATGGTTTACTTTTATACATTGCGACTTGAATGGAGAGTTGACTCATTGGCACTCATACCACATCTTCTGTTATCTATTGTGTTGTAATGGTAATCACTATCACAAAAAATAAACAAAACGGCATACAAACAAAGCACATTAGCATAAAAAAAAGACCAGAATTAAAAAAATAACCATAGAACAATGTCAGGATGTATAAGTACCGAGCAACGTCGTATGGGTATTGCCAAAAATAAAATAAACAGTACAAGTAATAATTTACACAGTCAAATTAAAGATTACTATAAAACATATTTTTCGCAATAAACAGAATTAGTACATAAAATCTATACAAGACCGTCGTGTATTGGCATCTTCCGATGATTATCTTCAGAAAGGAAAAGTGACGTACTTTGACATACCTCTTGTTAATCAACTTTGTGTGATCAAACCAGGTGACATTTTATAAAGTACAACTAGAAGCAGCAAGCTTTTTTGGGGTTTGATAAGTTGACGCAGATGCACATGTCGTTGATACACTGATATATGACGTCATTGCCTAATCATTTTGGGAAAGGTACAATTTAGTTAACGTATACGCGAATAGTATTAATGCTATATGAATAAAAAATTATTGTTTTTGTGAATATAAAGATAAATTTTTAAAATAAAATTTAAATCAAATTTCTTTACAAACAAGTCAGGAAGTCAGGAAATTTGAAATTATATGCTTTGATAAACAATAAAAAAATAGTCATACGAATTGAAAATTAACCTTGGCAAAACGTATGAATTTAAAACAAAATCAAAAAACGTATCACCTTGTTTCTGTTGAAATAAAACAACACAATAAATAATATGTACATTACCAAGCTTAAAAGTCCATGCCGCAATTAACCTTTCAGATTTTCAGTATGTTAACGAATTCGTTAACAGGAAGTTAATCAATTTGTTAACTTCCTTTCACCTAATTATGAAGGTCAAGAAAATTACAAAAATAAGCAGTCACCCAGTATGTTTTCCTTAATACTTAGTGCTACTATTTGAAGTGCATAACAAAATAAAGTAAATAAATACATAGTAATTTCACACCCCAACCTCTGATAGGTTTTCATGTATAAGTCCACCAGTATAGATACATACAGTCCTTGTCAAAATGTGATCATCCTATAACCTAAAATGCAAGTTGATCTTATATATCAATCTTTCCAAAAGCAAATTGATGAAAAGCATCGAGGAAATGAAGTTGGTTGTGAGAAATTATATTTGGATCTGTATTACTTAACCCTTGTGCAGGTCACATTGAAATAAATCTATTAAGAGCTCTTTTGGGGTTATGCCAGGACATTTTCTTAGATTTGACGTCTGCATAGCTTGGATTTTGCTCAAAGAAGGCAAAAGATTTCATTGTTGGCTATGGAAATCACCATCTATCATGTCAAATCCTGTAAAATATATTCCATGCATTTTCTGCAGAGATGATGAGAGCTTGTATTATTCTGAGCTTGCAAAGTGATAGTGCAATGAAAGTTTCCATGTCAGATTTTGTGGAATGGAAACAAAGTAAAGTTGTGAATCCTTACCCTAATTTTTACTATGACTCGATTTTTAGACTTTGTCTTGGATTAAAATGCTTCCATAGTGGTAAGCCGTTAGCGGCATAATAAATATATGCTTATGCTTGCTCGGAGCCAGACAATAGCTGTTCTATGTATATAGGAAAACACAGAATTTACCTGAACCTGATAGATAAGGACTTTATGAACAGGTTGCGAGCAACTCCAGAGGTTCTTGGACATATTAAAGGATCAGAATCGGTTTCCATTTCAGGGGATAGCACCAAGGGTGAAGTTGGGGATTTTATAATAGAAACTCAAAATCGCCACTGAAAGCAGCAACCCCCCCCCCCCCCCCCCCTGGAATCCCTTCCAAAGATGGATTGATTATGTCAAGCAGGTGTGGTGACGCCTTCGAAAAATAAGAGAAAACATCTATCACAGAATTGGTATAAATATCCTAGACCAGAACAAACCGCGGTTATGAGTCAGTATAAAGGAATTTATGTGGTTAGAAAAGTTAACACGGTTTCTAGATTATTTGAAGATCCTTATTCAAACTCAGCATTGAAATCTATAACTGGTGAAATTTTACACGGCGACTCTGGTTCCAAAGAAGAAAAATTTTAATGGCATATATTTGGGATTCCAACTTGTGATACATTCACCAAATAGTTCAAAGGTAACAGGATTATAATTTAATACGCAACACTGATATGGAAAAAAGGATAGATACGTTGAATTATATAAAAATCAGGATAAATTTGTTGCACAGTGTCCTTAACAGAATTATTAATCATGGAAAAAACATAAGCAAGTGGTGCATAGTGTGCAATTGTCCTAGTACGGAATTTATCGGGTCAATTCCTGTGTTAGGACAATTGAAAACTCACTCGATATGAAATTTATTGACCCGATAAAGTCCTGTATTAGGACATTTGAACAACTAATTTTCTCTGGCGTAAGAGAAATAACTTCAATAGCAACGAACGTAATTTTCCTTTTTTTTCTATATTTATTTCATTGCATATATTCTAAGTTTGTTATAGAAATAGCGCTCTCTATGAGTTTGCAAAGTTTGTAATATCTGTCTTCAATTACAGCATGGCGAATGTTTTCATCTAGAGCAAATAATAACTTAATGTGTTTGAGCATTTGATTTTGCCATTTCCGTTTTTAATTTTCCTCGGAGTTCAGTATTTTTGGTTTTTACCTGTATAGAAAATTTACCAAGATTACTAACAATGTTAAAAATTTAGTGGACGCCTGTTAACTGTGTTTACTATAAAATAAAGATGAACTTAACAGTTATATAAGTATGTCATTATAGTAGGTATACTGAACGACACAATTCCACCACAAAAGCATCATTTGGACTTATCGAGATATATAAATAAATACGCCATCAGAAGGAATAGATAAACTCATTATAGATAACATATTTGAAATTTCATATTTGCGCCAGACGCGCCGCGCCTTTCGTCTTCAAAAGACTCACCAATGACGCTCGAATCAAAAAAAATGTTGAAAAGGCCAATAAAGTACGAAGTGGAAGAGTATTGAGGGGGAAAAAAACACGAAATAGTGGCCATTCATCCGATTTCTCAAAAGTTTTAATTTTCCATTGGTAATAAAACTTCACTAATAATACACGATGGTCTTGACGTATTGATTCTAGGTGCTGACGTTTGTTATCATCTATTAATATGTTTTCTTTTATTTGTCCATGAAATTAATAACGTTTACTGTTCAACCTACTTTTGGCAGTATCCAATTGACGTGGCTAGGTACTTGTACATCCCGTCATTGTGTTTTGCTATGGTAACTTTTTGTCTTTCGTTTTTGTCAATATGCTTCGTCTCCGAGGGTTGTCCGTAAAGCTAGAGGACAATATCAATAAATAATAGTTCCCCGTCCGAAATTAATAAAACAAGTATACAACTAATTTCATGATTTACTGATTGAGTGTTCACAATTTTATTTCAATACCCGCTTCAATTGTCGTATTTTCATCAATTTAAAAATCATGAGAAACTCTCACCCGGAGCACTCAAACAAATATTTCCGACGTTAACGACATCAACATTTTTAATTTTATGAATGTAGTCTCCTTTCAAAGCAACACATTTGTTTCAAACTGATCTGTTTTCATTTTAAAGATTATGTTCATTACTTTTTTTCTTAGTTCAGGTAATTGTCCAACTTTTGTCCACAGAGAAAATATTTTATGTGGAAATACCGCTAAGTCAGGGCTATACGGAGTAAATCAATTTGTAGATGAGTTTTTAGAGAAGTGTGGATCGGTGCATTGTCTTGGTGACTGCTGTTTAGTTTCCGGATCGTAGTAATAAAATCAGCTTTCGTCAGTTGTAATTATTCTGTCTAGAAATCGTATGCCACCACGAGAAACTTTTATTTAATAAATTGATTTGACAATTTCATTCATTTAGTTAAATGTTCTGCTATAAAAAGTTGCGGTACTTATCTAGCTTATACTTGATTCATATTTAAATCATTTGCTAAAATGTGGTGCGCTGTCGTCTTAGAAATGTCACATTTGTCTGCAACTTCGCATTCTGAATACTACTTGAATACTAATGAACAACTAACTGTTCATACTGTTTAAAGAATTTGTGTGTTTCTGTTGGCGTTTTCCAATGTCTACACAAAATCATATAACCCGCCCGCTGCTCCACCTTTTCCGTAATTGTTTTTTTTTCAGTTGACGATTCTGGATTCAATGCTTCAAATCGAGATTTCTTCGTCATTTCAAAATGTTGACCATTCAAATTTAGCAGGTTTAACTTCAAGACTATGTCGACGTCACAATGAAAGTTTCATGTTTTTGAGGCGGATTTTGAAACTCAAATAACAAAATTATGAAAACACCAGCCTGCCTGTTGGTGTGATATTTTCGCCATATCTCCGGGTCTCTAGTGCTTATATTTATAAGTAGTAAGTATTATTTATTGATTTAACCGAACTAGGGTATAATAGTTTAGGATTACAAATATGCAAAAAGAATTTACCTGAAATGCTATTTTAACGGAGACTTCAGCTTGTCCACGAACTTTACGGACAACTCTCGTATATGCCTTTTTATTTTTCATTGCTAACATGTTTGCTCGTTTTAGTAGTGATAAGATTATAACACAATGTTGACTGCTGTACCCTTATTTGTCATTCTTGTCTATTAAGTCTATTAGTTTTGTTCTCAAATCATTGTCAATATTATAATGAAATTGTATGCATTCCATACATTATACAATTGAGATGTTAAGCTACCTTTAAAACCAGGTTTAATCCCCTATTTTTTTACATGAGAAAATGCCTGTACCAAGTCAGGAATAGTATAGTTGATATCAATTAGTTTAATTGATGTTTTTGAGCTTTTAATATTTCCATTTGCTAAGGGACTTTCCGTTTAGAACTTTCCTTGGAGCTCGTTTTTAAAATATCTTTCTACAATTATCACGTTAGGTATAGTGTCTGGCTAGGATCGTGGTTTCTCGACTGATTTTATCGGGCTTTTTCGAGTGGTTATGATAAAAAATCTAAACAAACAGACTTCTTTTCTGACAAGACGTGATGTAAACGCTTAATGTTTAACATTTAAGTATATACAAGGTGTATTAGTATTGAAGTTCAAATGTGATATTTTTTGTTAAAAAAAAAGTTGAATTTAGCCCTACAATGCTTTTATTCAAAACAACAGAATTGAGCCAATTTATACACATACCAATGCAAATGTGGATGGAATTGAATACATGGAATTCTTATATCATTAGATATACAGACACTTTAAAAAAAATCTTGTATTAGCATTGAAAACAACATTTTGAGACTTAAATTCATTTCTAGGTGTTCGTGTTTTTTAGAGCAGTCCGGGCTTTCTCGAGTGCTTCCGTGATTATGCAAATTTCCTATAGCTTAAAATGTTAAATATCAGTGTATTTACTTTTAAAAACAATAAAATAAGAATTCAAATTATGTTCTTTTAAGGCTCGAAACCAGTGCATTCATCAGTTTGATAACGGTGTTCTACGATTAAACTGTATAAACAAGTATCGTTCATGTGTATATGTTGTTTGTCACTTCTAATAAATAAAAAATGCAGAAAATTAATCTTTTTTCGGTCCAAGATGGTTAATTTTGAAGTGAAGTATACACAATTGAGTGTTAAGGATCTTGGATGAGGTTTTGGAAATTGATGTAAAATGGTCGGACTTCTTAGTATTTTATCATCAATACAGGGTAAAATATTTTGCCCAAAACACCCATTTTTCTCTGTACAAAAGTCTTCAATCGGTCACAAAAGGCCATTTTCCAAAATTTCAGCAATTTCTTAATTTTTGTTCTTTCGATTTGAGACCCAAATAAAACAAATGCAAATGTAAGGTAAAAGTCCGAGTCATCCTTTTCCCACCTTTTTTAAAAACTAAAACCTCTCGAAAAGTAGGTCCATTACCTATCAATATTTTTAGCATATTTTGTTCCTTAACTGGTGCTCTTTCAAAATGGAGTATCAGTTTTAATTTCTTGATTTTTTAAATTTCACCTAAGTACATCCTTAACTTATATATTAAATCAAAGACCTAAAACTGACTAAAAAAATCCAAAAACTTTGCAATGCTCCCTTATTTATTATGCTTCAGAGAAAAAAAGACTTCGAATAGCTAGATAACTGGATCATCTCAAGACATATATGTTAACATCTGAAAACAAAGCAAATCAAACAATCAATTTTTATTTTGGTGATATATGAATGTGACTTTCGTATGTAAGACTGAAGTTAACAACCGTGTTCCTTTGAGAGAGTAACATTCTCCCTTGCCTAGCATTGTTAAACGTGTCAATAACTTTTTTGATGTCAATGTCGAAATTAGATCGAACGTGCAGAAGTACAAGTGAAGAAAGTCCCATGGTCGAAATCAGATACATTTTTTCGCGTCTCACAGCTCTGAAAGAGCGTTCAGCAGTTGCGGTTGATGGTGGCATGGTGAGAAGTATTTGCAGAATATAGAATATATTTGGGAAAACGTTCTTTCAGCGTCAGCGCTAATGTTGCACAGAGTTGGTCCTGTTTGGTAATATTTACATGTCAACAGTATGTGCTTCACAAATTATACACGCCATTTAAAGGTAAAAATTGAAAAAGTTTCAACCAATTCCATTGATACCCAAACTCATTGACAAATCTAATCAATATTCTGGTTTTATGTAAAAACGTTTATTTTGTTCTAAATATTAGCGTTGATAAAACATAATACATACATTTAACATACGTAATAAACGTAGGCCCAAATGTCATATTAAATCCAAAAAATCTGTGCATAGGATCAGAACTATATCCTACAGCATAGAACAATCGTCCAAGAATAAACCGCATGACCATAAAAGGTATATTATTCATATTGCTCTCGTCGAGGAATGTCGAATAGGTTAATACAGCGGATGCATGAAGTAAGAATTGTTCTATTGTATTTCGGAGAATTCGGTTTGGAAGTTCTACCAAGTTTTCTGCTTCACCATTTAATGGATCAATGGCGTCTGTATTCCCACGAACTCTTAACACTCTGACCATAGCAAATATGATAGTTGTTGAAGATAGGAACAGCCATCTTATAGTGTAAATCAAACGATCTGTTGGTGTCGTTAGTTGTGACGTGTCTATTGGTAGTGATCTTCCCAAAGCATAAAATAGAACATTGAAAGCGACAGTAGGGAAAATCTGCTTCCTCGCCAAACTTTTATTTTCTTCAAATGGTTTTTTGGTAGGCTTCTTCTTGTCGGACATAATTTTTCAGGCTAAAAATAGAAATATCAAATATCATGCCATTGTCATGTCTATTCTCTAATACTAAATATATTGATTCATGAATAATACAAATATGGTTGCAGTGTTGGGATTGTCAAAATATACCCCTTTCCCACGAAAACCGAATAAAGGGAAGAAGGAAATGCCCAAAAAACGTAAATCAAATATTTGTTTTTGTATTGGTGATTGTCATATTTGACTTGTAATAAAATATATGTACAATAACAATTTCTGAATTTATTATTATGCATCATCCTCCTTTTATGGGTCGAACAAAACTGAATTTTTGAAATAATAAGGCTTTTCTACCTCAGGCATATATTACCTTAGCTGCATTTGGCAAAACGTTTAGGAATTATTTGTCCCCAATACTCCTCAACTTCGTACTTTATTTGGCCTTTAATACATTTTTTATTCGAGCGTCACTGATGAGTCATGTGTAGACGAAACTCGCGTCTGGCGTAAATATAAAATTTGAATCCTGGGGCCTATGAGGAATTTATTTATAATAACGTCAGCTATCGCTTCTATTTACTTAATGTATCATATTATAATAAAATTATTATTAATGTAATGTTGACTAAAGGATTGATTTTTGTGATTTCCTCCAGTAAAGATGAAACCCTTTTGAAGGTCTAGCAGCAAATACTCAAATTTAGCTTTATTTTAATTTGTGGAAGTTTATTTTATCTAGATGAAAGTTGTAAAAATAAAATAAAACATACTTAACTTGATTCGATTAATGAGGATAATCTAAGATACTTTTAACCATACAAACTTCAGACTAATATTGAATAACTAATTTTAAACTCATATGTATATCATACGCTCTCTTTCGTAGTTAAATGATAATACAAAATGATATATCTTCGTTCCACATTTTGACCTGTAATTCGTTCCAAGTTTTGACATTTAAATTACATGTACATGTGTATATGTTACAAACAAAATATAAGCACGTTGTTTGCAGAATGATAAATTTATTTCTTTATTTAGCATATATTAAAGAGGGGCGAAAGATACCAGAGAGTCATTCAAACTCATAGATCGAAATTAACTGACAACGCCATGGCTAAAAACGAAAAAAGACAGACAAATAATAATACAATGACACAACATAGAAAACTAAAGACAAAGCAATACGAACCCCACCAAAAACTGGGGGTGATCTCAGGTGTTCCGGAAGGATTAGCAGATCCTACGTCCGAAATTTTAGGGCAGATACATAATATGTTTACCTCTATTCAGATTTGTTCTAAATGCTTTAGCTTCAGAGATATAAGCCAAAAAGAGCATTTTCCCCTGTTTTATTTCTAGCCATAGCAGCCATCTTGGTTCAAGGGCGGTGTCCTCGGATACATTTTTTTTTTTATCATTTTTTAAGGCCAAGTTGGGTTGAATTTGGCACAGTAGTTTCAGAGAAGAACCATTTTCATACAGGATTACAAAAATATACGAACAATTGTAAAAATTTGATTTTAAAGGTCAATAACTCTTTAAAGAATCAATTGATAATTTTGGTCATGTTAACTTATTTGTAGATCTTACTTTGCTAATCAATTGTGTTGTTTGCAGTTTATCTCTATTATAATATTCAAGATGAAACCAAAAATTGCAAAATTTCATTCAAATTACAAATTCAGGTGCAGCAACCCACCGACGGGTTGTCTAATGCGTCTGAAATGTCAGGGCCGATAGATCTTTACCTGATAAGCATTTTACACGTCATATTTGCTCTAAATGCCTTATTTCTGATGAGTCTTATATAGACGAAACGCGCGTCTGGCGTACTAAATTATAATCCTGGTACCTTTGATAAATATTTGCTCTAAATGCCTTAGTTTCAGAGATATAAACCAAAAATTGCATTTTACTTTTCATGTCTATTTTTAGCCATGGTGGCCATGTTGGTTTATTGGCAGGGTCAAATTTGGTATATTGTTTTATCATTACAGATTACAGATAAAGTTCGAATTTTGTTCTAGTCTGAAGATTTTGTGCAGAAGTCTTTGGACTTCTAAAATACACTCAAATGATGTTTTGCATGCTTTTTTTTTTCGTCATGCTTGAAGATTTTAATTTGATAAAGGGTATATTGTTTTATCATGACAAGTTAAAGATCAAGTTCGAATATGTTCTGGCCTTAAGTTTTTTGTGCAGAGTAATGGTCCTTGGACTTAAAAAATTCTTTCAAATGATAATTTTCCATGGGTTTTTCATGTCATGCTTGCAGATATTGACTTGATATGTGTTATATAGTTTACACTATGACAAGTTATAGATCAATTAAATGTTATTCCAATACAATGAATTTTCCTGTAGGGACTATGTGTTGCCATGCAATACTCAAAGAATGCTTGTTTACATTTACCGATTTTCCAAAAAAAAAAGCCATTTTGTACAGTGCAGATTCTTTTCTAATCCATCCTATCTCCTACTAGTAGTGATATTTTAATTCATTTGAAATGATCGTCTTATACTAACTTTTAAGTGCAAATTTTAATTCGTTGACAATTCTGGAACAACATATATATATATTTATAATTTGTTTACTGTTGTCAATATTATCACTGTATGAGTAAAGTTTCATAAAAGGGACCAAAGATACCAAAAAAACCGTCAAACTAATAGATTGAAAATAGACTGACAACGCCATGGCTAAAAATAAAAAAAGACAAACAGACTAATAATAGTACAGAAGACACAACACAGAAAACTAAAGACTAAGTAACACGAACTCGACCATAAACTAGGGGTGATCTCAGTTGCTCCAGAAGGGTAAGCAGATCCTGCTCTACTTGTGGCACCCGTCGTGTTACTCACATTATTACAAACCCGGTAAATATTTTTATTCGATAGGTCACATTCGGGTCGAAAAGGGACGTAGAGACGAGATAAGGAACATATACGATATTATCTGTGAAACGGTTATTCCATAACGGTCAACCAACTCGTGATGGCGTCCGTAAAATTTACGAATGAATGATTTTAACTTTACTATTTGAAACTCTCGGTTTAATATAGCTTCCGTGTGAGCAGCAACCCTCATCAAGGAGGAAATGCAGGCTCGGGAATATTGTATCAATTGGGATATATACTCCGTATGCAGGCGCTGCTGGAGTGGTGCAACATAGAAATGGAAAGTTCACAATTTGGGAAGCTAACATCAATGTTTATTCAGAATTTAACCTATCATATCCGTTTGTTTTGCTCACGCATAGTTGTTAATCTAATGGAGTTCTATGTGGTCATACAAGTGAGAGGTTTAACTACCTTTAAAAAGTAAAATCACAAACATACTGAACACCAAAGAAAATTCAACACAGAAAGTCCTTAATCAAATGATAAAACGAATGGACAACAAATGTCATATTCCCGACTTTGTACAGGCATTTTCAAATGTAGAAAATGGGGAATTAAACCTGGTTTTATAGCGCTAAACCTCTCACTTGTATATGAAAGTCGCATCAAATTCCATAATATTTACAACGATGCGTGATCAAAACAGACATAAAAGGTAAAAATGTCAAAACAGGGATACAGCAGTCATCGCCGTGGTGCCGCAATCTGAATTAGAACAAAAGCAAACAAATATTTAACAAAGAAGCACATAAAAAAGCATCTATAAAATTTAACAACAACATCCATTGCTTACTTACATATGTATTTCAAATCAACCCATAAAGGATTGAAATATTTGAAGTCCTGTGACTGAACGGCAAGGTTCACATCAACTCTAGTGTGAAGTCGTATGTTTGACGTCAGAATTTAAACGTCGCACAGGAAGAGATATAAAATAATTTTGTTTTCAAAGTATTTTCAAAATTATAAGAGATTATTAACATAATGGCGGGATGTTTAAAAGTACAGAGCCACGTCATATCTAATGGTGTCATAAATAAACTCATCATAGATACCAGGACTAAATTTTGTATATACGCCAGACGCGCGTTTCGTCTACAAAAGACTCATCAGTGACGCTCGAATCCAAAAGAGTTAAAAAGGTCAAATAAAGTACCAAGTTGGAGAGTATTGAGGACCAAAATTCCTAAAAGTTTTGCCAAATACAGCTAAGGTAATCTATGCCTGAGTTAGAAAAGCCTTAGTATTTCAAAAATTCAAAATTTTGTAAACAGTTAATTTATAAATATAACCATATCAATGATAATTCATGTCATTCAAGTGTTATAATTATATTTGTTATATTATAGTTCGTTCCTGTGTGTGTGTGTGTTACATTTCAGTGTTGTTTCTGTTGTGTCGTAGTACTCTTATATTTGGCGTGTTTCTCGCAATTTTAATTTGTAACCCGGATTTTTTTTTTTTTTTTTTTTTACTAAACAGTAAGAGTAGATTAATAATAGAACAAATCGAAATAAAAGAATAATATAACACGTTATTAAGATTATAAAAAATGTCAGTACGCAGAATCTATACACCAAGACCATCATGTATTAATTGTGAAGCTATTACTGAATACTTAACAAGGTCTTGGTACCTTCGATATACTTTTTTTTAGAAAAAAAGGACAAGACGTTCTTTTGCATACCCCTGGTTCATCAACTTTCTGCTCAGACACTGGTGACGTTTTACAAAGTCTTGAGTAGGAGCTGCAAGATCTTGAATATCAATTATGTTGGGAAATGTATATCCTATATGCAAGTGAAGTTGGTATATTGCTACTAAAGTGGGGGAAATTGATAATTTCAAAATGAAAATCGTCCAGTTTGTCATAGATTCTAGTATTTAGATGACTATCAAGTTCCAGGTTTAAAAATGAGGCAGAGGAATCCGTGTCTGTTGTTTCTTTAATTTCTATTTCTGGGGTGTATATTAATGGAACCCAATCACATGGCTGTTGTCTTCATTTAGCAGTTGAATTATTAAAAAAACACTTAGTATTTCAGTTTTAAATTAAGTAAAAAAGACACGAAATGCCGAAGAGTAATGGGCCATTTAAAAAAAATGAGGCAAAAGTGTGACTGGGGATCCATTTTCAAACTCAATATTTTTTTTTTTTTTGTTTTTTTTTTTTTTTTGTCTCGCCCTATTAAAGATACTTTAAATTTTATGATTCCAAAGGTTCAGGCAGATGAAACAGACACGTTGAATAATTCTAAATTTTAATAACGTACATCTCAAAAAAATTGAACAGAAACCATACTACATATAAACAAGTTTGGTAATAAAACAGTCTAGAATAATTCTAAATTTTAATAACGTACATCTCAAAAAAATTGAACAGAAACCATACTACATATAAACAAGTTTGGTAATAAAACAGTCAAGAAAACATTGCTACAACCTTTTCCAAATGAAGGTCAATATAAAACAAAATTTAAGACCAAAATTTCCATATTTTCAGCTTAATCATATAATAACAATAAAATTGAATAGCTTAAATTGAAAAAAAAACAGTAATAACTAGTGATTGAAGTTGTTGTTAATAAAAAGAATCTTAATATATTTCAGTTAAAACAGTTAAATTTGAAAGCCCTGAGAATTTGTGATCATTTGCAAAAGAAAATGTCATTTCATAGTACCGTTTTTATTCACATAGTGTGAATTCACATTACTATAAGACGTGTCACGGTACTTATCTATCCCAAATTCATGTAAATGGTTTTGATGTTATATTTGTTATTCTCATAGGAATTTGTCTAATGCTTAATCCGTTTCTGTGTGTGCTACATTTTAATGTTGTGTCGTTGTTCTCCTCTTATATTTAATGCGTTTCCCTCAGTTTTAGTTTGTTTCCCCGATTTTGTTTTTAGTCCATGGATATATGAGTTTTGAACAGCGGTATACTACTGTTGCCTTTATTTATGTAATTATATGTAGAGAAAGCCTAATATTTTCAGTCCTGAAATATTTTACAAAGATTGAAAAATGCTTTAAACTTGCACAAAAATTCACTTAACACATTGCTATATCAATGATTTCAATTACTGATATTTTTACTATCAAACAGGGCTCTCTATTTTTCATTGTTTTAATGGACACCAAAGAGAGGCACCCAAAAATGTCAGAAGTGTGACAACTGTTAAAATATCTACCAAAGAATACATAGGACTTATTAATGTTTTCTTCTTCTTTATTTTTCAGAAGTGGCTATAACAAAGAGAAGGAAAAGAAATATTACAACTGTGATATGTTTATATCATAGATGTGGGAGTGTTATATATGTCAGGAGTGAGACGCTTATTTAATTAAAGAGGCTCGCGGGTATAAGATTTTCAGAAAGAAATTAAACATTTATTTTTCATTACAAATTTTAGTAGTTGTTACTTTATCGTATGGTACAAAAATCATTCGAAAAAATCAATTGGCCCCTGGTACTGGCATGAAAATACGGATTTTTTGTGTTACAAAATGTTAAAAATTATTATAAATTAAGGAATGTATCTCCCTCATGCAAAGCTCTGATTCCTTTCACGGATTTGGCTATACTTTTTGGAACTTTTGGATTATAGCTCTACATCTTTTATATAAGCTTTGGATTTTACATATTTTGGCCACGAGCATCACTGAAGAGACATTATTTGTCGAAATGCGCATCTGGTGCAGAAAAATTGGTACCGTTATTGTTATTATAAAATGTAGATATCATTGAAAACGCTCCAAATTATCCTCCTTTGGTGCAAACATGCCATTTTTTGGCATTAAAATTGAAATATCTTTTTTAACTCATCGGTGACCTATATTTTTAGCTCACCTGGCCCTTTGTTTTCGTCGTCATTATCTTTTCACATTTTGAACTTCTTCTAGAGAACCACTAAATGGAATGAAACCAAACATGGCATGAATGTTCCTTATGAGAACAAATTCAAACGATAAAACTAATGGCCTAATTTGTGTACAAAAAAAGAACGAAAAGCAATTATGTAACCCAAAAACAAACGACAACCATTGAATAATATAATCCTTTCTTGGGACAGGCTAATACATACAGAATGTGGCGGGGTTAAACATGTTAGCGGGATCCCAAACCTCCCTTAACCTGGGACACTTGTATAACAGTAGAACATAAGGACGAACTATAAAAATCGTTAAAAAGGATTAATTCATCAGATGGGTAAAAATTGAACGTTGCTGGGTACTTGTACATCCCAACAACAAAGAAACTAAGTAAGTACAGATCTGAGATTGCTCACAGTTACTGACAGTTAGTTCAAAGCCACTAACAACTAAAACAATATCATGAATCCAAGACTAAATTATCATTCAGTACACACCTAATGGATTTAGTGTAAAGACGACTTAAATAGTGAGAGCAAAAATCATGTCCTTGTGCATACCTGTCGGGCAGCATTTTCGGTTCAATAATATTGTCAGTTCCTGATCCACAAATTATACCCACAATTTATAGAAAAACACTTCAACCAACTTAATTGATGCTCAAACTCATTGACATGCTTTTATTAAAAAAATACTTGAATCATTCTACAGAAAATCATAATTATAGTGTTGTGTAGAACTGAATTGTTCTAAAATATTAGCGTTGATACAACATTGTACGTACATCTTATATACGTAATAAACGTCGGTCCAAATGTCATACTAAATCCAAAAGATCTGTGCATAGGTGCAGAACTATATCCTACAGCATAGAACAATCTTCCAAGAATAAACAACACGACCATTAGAGGAATGTTATTCATATTGCTTTCGTCCAAAAATGTCGAAAAGGTTAATACAGCTGATGCATGAAGTAAGAATTGTTCAATTGTATTTCGTAAAATTCGGTTTGGAAGTTCTACCAAATTTTCTGCAGAACCATTTAATGGATCAATGGCGTCTGTATTCCCACGAACTCTTAACACTCCGAACATAGCAAACATGATTGTTAGTGATGATAAGAACAGCCATCTAATAGTGTATATCAGACGATCTGTTGGTGTCGTTAGTTGCGACGTGTCTATTGGTACCAGTGATTTCCCCAAAGTAAAAAACAGAACATTGAAAACAATAGTTGCGACAATCTGCTTATTTGCCAAACTTTTATTTTCTTCAAACGGTTTTTTGATCGACTTTTTCTTGTCGGACATGATTATACAGGCTGAAAGTAAATAAAATATAATTAAAATTTCATGATATTTCCATAATTCCATTCTAGAAATTTATAAACCCCTATTGACTAATTGTGACAAAATACTCTCATCTTTTAAAGACGAAATTGAGAAAGAATTACTATATTCAATTTAAACAAATTTTGTGTAAAGTAAAATGATTGTTTTAAAATATATCAGATACAATCATGCTTTTACGATACCGTGCAATATTTATTAAGCAGGAGGGACCGAATATAAGTAAATGTCCCATACTGATTTAAGCTGTAAAAACTAACTCAATGTCATATGACTTACATGCAGAAAAAAGTATTTGTCCTATTATACTAAAAACTACTCTGAAAAGACCATATGTTGACTGGTCGAACACATATTTAACATGATTCGACGTTACCTCGACTGTACTCAAATTTGGTCTCAACTTTACTGAATTAGTCTGATTGAGTACTTCCTTATATTGGTATAAGCTAAACATGGTCTCTACAAAGGTTTTTCGGTAGATTGTTTCATTGTTGTTAAATTGTTGATTTAAAGTAGAGGTTAAAAAAAAGCTCGAATTTTCTGGTCTGATTAAAATCAAATAGTCACCTTTAAAAACTTCTATATTTATTTCAAATAAACTTGGATTATTGTGTAACTCTACAGTAATCTCTTTTATATTTTGATCTTAATTACAGAATGCCAGGTTATTTGGTATATTGCTGTCAAATTTATGGATTTAATTAATAGATAAGATAAAAAAAAAAATGTTATATTTTTTTCTTGTTTAGTCTAAATTCAGATAGTCACCTTTTAAAACTTGAATAATTCTTCCAAATCAACAGCTATCACCATTTTATATTGAACTTACAAAATGTCAGGTTATTTAATACTTTGGTTTATTTCTTTCAAATATTTTTATTTAAAAATTAGGTGAAAAAAAGAGTTTTGACTCATTTTAGTTGAAAATATGTCTGCATTTGCTTTAAAAAGAACATTATTTCTTTCTTGAAAACTAGAATAGATAAATTAACACTGTATTTTTTAAATATAAACATGCTCTGTTATCAAGACATAAATTGTTAATTCAGCAACTGATAATATTGTCCATTAATGTCAATGTTTTCCTTAATTCTAAATTAATGGTATTTTGGGTGAAAATTGTATACATGAATATGTATTTTAAATGTAGAAAACCAATGTAAATTCCAAATATACAATATTGACTTCAAGATAGGATCTCTACAATTATGACAATCCTAAAAAAAATATTAGGGAATTTGATAACAGGTCAAAGAGTTATAGCTATTTCCCGGGATCTGAATTGTCAAAAGCTATAAAGATACTGAGATAATCGTGCAATTTTTAAAAGTAAAATAAGTTAAACAAGGTTTACCGAGGACCATCAGGGATTGGAACAACCTACCAACATCAGTTTCATCAGCCAACACCGTTGAGGGATTCAGAGCTGCCCTAAAGACATGCTCTGAAAGGAAGGGAGTAGGAAAAAACAGTTGTAAATAATTTTAAATGTATATTATTGCAAACGTTTTACATGTAATTTGTAATTAGCCAAGAGAGAAGTTTCTGTGTTGACCGACACTGCGTAAAGTTTTCGCGCGGAACCATTGAATCCGGTTCCTTACCTGGAAGAAGACATTGTGTTTTGTTATAATCTAATTTATTTTATTGATTGTACAAATGTTTAATTTGGATAATTATTTAAAACATTATGTTGGTTTGATATCAACAGATTTGAAAAATCTGCATGTTCTATGGGCACCAAGGTGAAAACAGTGGAGACCCTATGCCTGAAGTGGATGAAAAATGTGTTATTCCTACTATGGTTTGCACCGGTCCCACCTGTCCGATAAATATTGCACAGTCCTAGATAGTAGTGACATTGTAAATAAATGCAACAGTAGTAAACCGCTGTTCGAAAGTCATAAATCTTAGTACTATATGATAAATAATTTTAAACTTACATGTATGTCCTATGCTTCTAGTTAAATGATATTATAAAATTGTATATCTTTCGTTCCACGTTAATGTCATTAGATGATATACCTTTCGTTCCACATTTTGACCTAATTATTTGTTCAACATTTTGTCAACATAAAGATACGTTGTAAAATCTTTATATGTGATGTAATATCAAGGTCGGCGTTATATCTGAGTTTTTATTAATATTTTTGTTCAGTATTCGCAAGCCTCACCTTTTTGTACAGCAAAATGTCTAACTGAGATTTTATCCAGAATTATTGCGATACATTTAGATGTCGTGTCGAAATGACGGGAAATTATTGTTCTATTAATAGTGTCGTCTTCTTTCCTTAAAGGGTTGATGCTTAAAAAGAGTCCTTAATTGAAGGAACTTGCATCTACTCTAAATTTCTCTACCCTTTTGTTTTGTATTATTTGCCTTTATTTTGAACATTTTTGAATAGTGAGATTTTTTTTTTAAATATTTTTAAGATTAAATAAAATATACTTAATTTATTTTTTTAAGCAAAGAATCTGTTATCCATACTAACTAAGGGACGACATCAAAAGTTCAATGTAGGATAAAAAACTTAATTCACATAGTTTTTTCACTGACCTCCCTCCCCCCTCTTAACTTAATTTGTAAAAAAATGATTTACCTATATGGATATATGTAAAATCGATTCTGAATTAACAAAACTTGCAGCAATGTTGACCCCCCCCCCAAAAACCCCAAAACTATTTGATTTAAGTTTTTTATCCTACATCGATCTTTTGATGTCGTCCCTAATAGTACTATATAATAAATAATTTCAAACTTACATGTATGTGCTACGCTTCTAGTTAAATGAAATTATAATATTGTATATCTTTCGTCCAACGTTAATATCATTAAATGATATACCTTTCGTTCCACATTTTGACCTAATATCATTAAATACTATACCTTTCGTTCCACATTTTGACCTAATTATGTGTTAAATATTTTGTCAACATAAAGATAAGTTTATAGCCTAAGGACGATAAACGGATGTCTTTTATATACGCCCGTCGTCTTTTAGACGGGACGTATTATGGTATACCGTTGTCCGTCTGTCCGTCCGTCCGTCGTCCACACTTCGGACAATAACTCAAAAACACTTTCACCAATTTCCAAGAAACTTAAGTGAATTGTTTATATCTATTGACGTAAGCTCCCTTTCGTTTTTTTTTAATTTCAGATTTTAAGTTTTGGATTTATGGGGCTTTATTCATAAAAAAGGGGGGATTTTCAACACTTCGGACAATAACTCAAAAAAGGCTTTCACCAATGTCCATGAAACGTTGGTGAATTGTTTATATCTATTGATGTAAGCTCCCTTTTAATTTTTATAAATTTCAGATTTTAAGTTTTGGATTTATGGGGCTTTATTCATAAAAAAAGGGGGATTTTCAACACTTCGGACAATAACTCAAAAAGGCTTTCACCAATGTCCATGAAACTTTGGTGAATTGTTTATATCTATTGATGTAAGCTCCCTTTCAATTTTTAAAAATTTCTGATTTTAAGTTTTGGATTTATGGGGCTTTATTCATAAAAAAAAGGGGGGATTTTCGACACTTCGGACAATAACTCAAAAAGGCTTTCACCAATGTCCATGAAACTTTGGTGAATTGTTTATATCTATTGACGTAAGCTCTCTTTCAATTTTTATAAATTTCAGATTTTAAGTTTTGGATTTATGGGGCTTTATTCATAAAAAAGGGGGATTTTCAACACTTAGGACAATAACTCAAAAAGGCTTTCACCAATGTCCATGAAACTTTGGTGAATTGTTTATATCTATTGATGTAAGCTCCCTTTCAATTTTTATAAATTTCAGATTTTACATTTCCGTGTTATGAATTTTTATGCTTAAAAAAGGGGGGATTTTCCAATTTTGGGACAATAACTAACACTTTCACAAAATGTTATGCAACTTTGATAAATTGTTTATATCTATTGACATAAGCTCCCTTTCCATTTTTATAAATTTTAGATTTTACGTTTTCTTAAGTAATGAATTATTATACTTAAAAAAGGGGGATTTTATGAAACTTTGGTGAATATATTAATGTAACATCCCTTTTGATTTGTATATATATTTCCAGTTGATCATATAAATTCATTTAAAGCATAAAAGACAAGTTAAAAGAGCAACGGGCGTATCATGCGCTAAAGCGCAGCCCTTTATTTAGTTATATATCATTTAAAAAATCGTAGTAAAATAACATTTTAGCGTAAATTTACAGACTCTCAAACTTAATTATAGGTTAGACAATACTTGATCATGTTTTATGAAGATTTAAGCCCAAGGCGAAGCCGAGGGCTTAGATCTTCATAAAACATGACCAAGTATTGTCTGACCAATTTAGAAAATATTCACACTTTCGAGTGACCTTACAAAACTATCCTTTCCCATTGTAATATTCAAACATAAATAACAGTTCACTTTTTATAATGAACTAAATATAAAACATAGGTAGTTAATGATCATTTCAATGAATGAAATGAAATAGCACGGACAGTTTGTGAAGGATAAATTGTTTTATTTCTGCTTCAGGTAAATTTTAATACTCATATATCTTTACATTTTTTTTATTTTAAAAAGCAACACAATAATATTATATAAATCCCCTTTTGGATTTTTTTTTTTTTTTTTTTTTATATATATATATATATATATATATATAGATATAAAACTCTCTGTATGATTCAGACCATTCAACATTAAATGCTTACTTTTTATTGATAAATTTAAATGTATTGCGTTTCTCCGAAAACAACCCTTTGCTTTATATATCAGCAGTCTGGCATTGTCCTCAAATGTAAGGTATATAAATTAAATAAATATCATTTTTGTTTATCCTTACCAATTTTTTTTTTTTTTTTTTTTGTGTATTCTATGATGTGTACCAAGAGAAAATGCATGAAATTGTGCAAAATTCAAAAGGTTTTTTATTTTAATCTTGCTCTTTCATCTTTAATCAGTAGGCTATTTTCCCAAGGAAAATGCCTACGGGGATTGTACACTTCGTTAGTGCAGCTTTTAAGAGTTCACTTTCATAATTAACTCACAATGAAAAGTCGTTCATGTATAGCATTTCATAGTACATGGAAAACCATGTACTATGACAATTAGAGGGCAAAAAACTGACTTTTCATTGGACGAGAAGGGGTGAGTATGTTCTAAAACCAAAGGTTGATCAGATGCTGCTGCCAAGAAATTATTTCAGAAACATTTCAAGTCTTATAAAACTTATTGGTTAAGCCCTGGTCACAACAAGCCCACGACACATCTATGCAACGCCACATGAAATTTGGTCAAATCGCGGGTCATCTGTGATCGTCGTACGACAGTCCCACGATATTTCGAGCATCGTGGCGCCGTCGTGTGTCGTGGAACGAAAATTGAACATGCATCTTTTTTGCTCTACGATTGTTTTGTCGTGTCACTGTTTTGTGATTGTCGTGAGAGTATCTTACAACAGTCGTGCGATAAACACATTGTTCATTGGTTCCAACATAAAAAGTAAAATCACAAAAATACTGAACGTAGAGGAAAATCAATTAGGAAAGTCCATAATCACATGGCAAAATCAAATAACAAAACGCATCAAAAACGAATGGACAAGAACTGTCATATTCCTGACTTGGTACAGGCATTTTCAAATGTAGAAAATGGTGAATTAAACCTGGTTTTATAGTGCTAACCCTCTCACTTTGATGACAGTCGCATCAAATTCCGTTATATTTACATTGATGCGTTAACTAAACAAACACAATCAATAAAATAGTCAAAATATGGGTACATCATGCAGTCATCATCGTACAACATTTTTAAAAGGAACAATTTAACAGAAGACAAAAAACATCTATCTACAAACACTTTCATTTATTTATGTGTCCGACGTCAGAAAATTTTATACGTCACATAAATTTGTCGTTCACATAGGCAATGTTAGCATATAGGGTTAAAAAATCAAAAGTATGTAAGAATAAATTTCAGAAATAGACCGAGATTGAAAATAGTCCAAAAGTTATATATAGAATTTATAAGAATCCACAAATAGTTAATTCCACTATCAGTCATCATCTTATAACAATTTTAAAAGGAACAATTTAACAGAACACAAAAACATCTATCTACAAACAAATTCATTGATTTGTGTTTCTGACGGCAGAAAATTTTATACGTCACATAAATTTGTCGTTCAATGTGCATACAAACAATTTTAAAATTTACATAGGCAATGTTAGCATATAGGGTTAAAAAATCAAAAGTATATAAGAATTAAAAAGTCAATTGTTCATGAACAATTGAATGGTCTTTCCTTTTTTCTTTTATTAATTGCCTTCTTAGTTAAAAAAATATATGGTTTCTAAGGACTTTTATGTTCATAAGTGGTTGCTTGGGGCAAAAATCATTCCTAAGGATAAATATATCAAAATAAGTTATTAAAAATGTCATATGTACTATTCATAGTATTTAAAATTAAAAAGATAAGTGATTGCTAAGGACTTGTATGTCGTTGCTAGGGACAAAAATGTCATTTCCAGTAATAAAAATGTCATATTTATATTATTCATAGCCTTCTAAGTTCAAAAATATATGGTTGCTATGGTGTTTTATGTCGTTGCTAGGGACTTGACCTCTGACCTTGACCTAACTTTGTAGATCTTATTATGCTGATCATTTTTGCAATTCAAAGTTTCTCTCTATCTCTAACCACTTTTATTTATAAGCAAACAATCATCATTTCGGACCCCAAAAACAGTTTTGGTGCCCTAGTTCCATAACAGTTGGTCCAATGATTTTCAACCCAACATAAAATTAATGTAGATCTCGACAAGACACATATTTTCTCCTTTACATTTTATCAGCCATCTTTTACGGTTATTTAGTAAATCCGATAACAAGCTAAGGTCAAAATCTAGGTCATAACCTTGACCTTTGACCTTAGGTCAATTTTCATGTTCATGTGAATTGATGATCATTGGTGATAATCCTAGGTGGCTACAACTTACAGTTTTTGAGTTTAAGTGACCACCAGGGTCTGTTCCTGAACAAATTCCACCCTTTGTTTTTTTTCTACCTATTATGGTTATGGAGTTAGAATGATAACAAGTTTTTCGGTGTTAGGGGAGATAACCCCTATAAAGGAAATGTTATGGGGTCGTGCCCTCACCACAAGATAGCTTTTGGTCAACCGATACTAGATACCTAATATTTCAACATGTCGCGTACTTTTTTGGGGAAATTTCGTTAAATTTTGGCGGAAAGAATAATAATAATAATAATAATCAGAAGAAGAAGAAATACAGTAAGGTCTTTCCTTATAAAAAAAGGAAAGACCTTAATAAATTTCAGAAATAGACCGAGATTGAAAATGGTACAAAAGATTTATATAGAATTTATAAGAATCCACAAATAGTTAATTCCACTATCAGTCATCATCTTATAACAATTTTAAAAGGAACAATTTAACAGAACACAAAAACATCTATCTACAAACAAATTCATTGATTTGTGTTTCTGACGGCAGAAAATTTTATACGTCACATAAATTTGTCGTTCACATAGGCAATGTTAGCATATAGGGTTAAAAAATCAAAAGTATGTAAGAATAAATTTCAGAAATAGACCGAGATTGAAAATAGTCCAAAAGTTATATATAGAATTTATAAGAATCCACAAATAGTTAATTCCACTATCAGTCATCATCTTATAACAATTTTAAAAGGAACAATTTAACAGAACACAAAAACATCTATCTACAAACAAATTCATTGATTTGTGTTTCTGACGGCAGAAAATTTTATACGTCACATAAATTTGTCGTTCAATGTGCATACAAACAATTTTAAAATTTACATAGGCAATGTTAGCATATAGGGTTAAAAAATCAAAAGTATATAAGAATTAAAAAGTCAATTGTTCATGAACAATTGAATGGTCTTTCCTTTTTTCTTTTATTAATTGCCTTCTTAGTTAAAAAAATATATGGTTTCTAAGGACTTTTATGTTCATAAGTGGTTGCTTGGGGCAAAAATCATTCCTAAGGATAAATATATCAAAATAAGTTATTAAAAATGTCATATGTACTATTCATAGTATTTAAAATTAAAAAGATAAGTGATTGCTAAGGACTTGTATGTCGTTGCTAGGGACAAAAATGTCATTTCCAGTAATAAAAATGTCATATTTATATTATTCATAGCCTTCTAAGTTCAAAAATATATGGTTGCTATGGTGTTTTATGTCGTTGCTAGGGACTTGACCTCTGACCTTGACCTAACTTTGTAGATCTTATTATGCTGATCATTTTTGCAATTCAAAGTTTCTCTCTATCTCTAACCACTTTTATTTATAAGCAAACAATCATCATTTCGGACCCCAAAAACAGTTTTGGTGCCCTAGTTCCATAACAGTTGGTCCAATGATTTTCAACCCAACATAAAATTAATGTAGATCTCGACAAGACACATATTTTCTCCTTTACATTTTATCAGCCATCTTTTACGGTTATTTAGTAAATCCGATAACAAGCTAAGGTCAAAATCTAGGTCATAACCTTGACCTTTGACCTTAGGTCAATTTTCATGTTCATGTGAATTGATGATCATTGGTGATAATCCTAGGTGGCTACAACTTACAGTTTTTGAGTTTAAGTGACCACCAGGGTCTGTTCCTGAACAAATTCCACCCTTTGTTTTTTTTTCTACCTATTATGGTTATGGAGTTAGAATGATAACAAGTTTTTCGGTGTTAGGGGAGATAACCCCTATAAAGGAAATGTTATGGGGTCGTGCCCTCACCACAAGATAGCTTTTGGTCAACCGATACTAGATACCTAATATTTCAACATGTCGCGTACTTTTTTGGGGAAATTTCGTTAAATTTTGGCGGAAAGAATAATAATAATAATAATAATCAGAAGAAGAAGAAATACAGTAAGGTCTTTCCTTATAAAAAAAGGAAAGACCTTAATAAATTTCAGAAATAGACCGAGATTGAAAATGGTACAAAAGATTTATATAGAATTTATAAGAATCCACAAATAGTTAATTCCACTACGCGATTGAATTTTTTTGACGTTTATGGTTCAACGTATTTTGTAATTCATAATAGAAATATATCATAATGACTTAAACTAGAACAATAACATACTGACGGGATCTTTTAAAGTACAGAGTCACGTTATAAGAACCAAAGAAATACAAAAAGTTGCATATACAAAGCACGCCACGAAAAATTGAAAGACAATACAAACACATTGACGAGATGTACAAGTACCGAGCCACGTCAAACGGATATCACATAAAACCATTCAACAGTGAAAGTAATATTAATAATAGAACAAAGACAAATGAAAGAACTATAAAACACGTTGTATATAAACCATTTCAATAAAAACAATCATACCACTGTCGCGCGACTGCCGGACGACAATCTCACGAGTGTTGCAAGGCACAGATAAGATACAGTCGCACGATTGTCTCACGATTACCAAATTTCGTACGATGCTCGCACAACATTGATTGTCTGTCGTACGACAGTGGTACTTCGTGCGACATATTTTCGTTTTATTTAGAAGAAAAACAATTCGGCGGGAATGAAAGTTCGGAAAACCAGCTATAAAGGCCCCAAAAATGGCCAGTGTACAACCATTTATACATGGAAAACCTCTAATCTATACAAGAAGAGAGAAACGAAAAACACTTATAAACCACATCAACAAACTAAAACAAAAGGTTCCTGACTTAGAAGTAACAGGTGCAAACAAATGCAGCGATTTGTAACGTTTTAACAGTCGCAAACCTCCACCCTTACCTAAAATAATTGCGTAACAACACAACTTAGAAAGACACACTATAAAATACAATTGAAATGGCTTAACTCAATCAAAAGACATATTAACAAAAACAAGATTGTATACGCTATACAAATATATTTGATCTATGACACAACGTAAACACAAAATTATTTTAAAAAGGGGGCTCCGATGTAAAACAAAATCAGAAAGACAAAAATGACCTTAAGCATGGTGGTGAGACGAACACAACTGTAACAGTAAAAAAAATCCAATAATTCTTATGTAATAACGTTCTACATTTTGACACAGCTATATGAAGTGGTTCAACAGATATTTGTTCTTTGTAATGTCAACATTTACTTGATTTTTGAATTGCCGAAATGAATGTTAAAAGTACACTGTCAATAATGTTTGTTTTAAAGTTTTTAAAAGCGATTTATAAAGTTGTTGCGTTTATCAAGTCGCTTTCGAACAAATTAAATATAAATGTTGTGTGCAAAACATTTTGTATTCATTTATGTTCTAGTATTAGGGGAAAATCGTGAATTCATGGGAATTTGATGTCCATGGGTCTCTTAAAGTATTGATACATGCCTTTAGAAAAAATGATATTGCGGTAAAAATTTTAATTCGTGGTTTACCTATAACAATGATATCCAGGAAAAATGTGACCCATAACAAAAATGAATACACAGTATCTTAATTTTAAAAACTCGCTACATAAATTAATAATATTAACCCCGCCGCAATTTTGCGCCTGTCCCAAGTCAGGAGCCTCTGGCCTTTGTTAGTCTTGTATTATTTTAATTTTAGTTTCTTGTGTACAATTTGGAAATTAGTATGGCGTTCATTATCACTGAACTAGTATATATTTGTTTAGGGGCCAGCTGAAGGACTCCTCCGGGTGCGGAAATATCTCGCTACATTGAAGACCTGTTGGTGACCTTCTGCTGTTGTTTTATTCTATGGTCTTGTTATTATCTCTTTGGCACATTCCCTATTTCCATTCTCAAATTTTTTAAGATTAAAGGATAAATCCAGAATATTTTTTGTTGCTCTGTATAATTATATACTTACATCGTCTTTTGAGCCGACAATATCCACACAAAATCTTTCAGTTGCATATGTCATCTTATGTAAAAATAAGATGTGGTATGACTCCAAATAAGGCAATCTCCACCGGAGACATTATAAAGTAGAATTTAACGATAGTTAGCCGTACGGCTTTCAACAATGAGCAAACAATACCGTAAAGTCATTTATAAGAGGCCCCGATATGAGAAATGTAAAAAGATAAAATATTTCAGACGGGAAAACTGACAACCCCATGTAATTACAAAGCAATCACCGAAAAAAAAACATGATATACACAACAAACGACAACCACTGAATAACAGTAGCCTGACTGTGGAGGGTTTTAACAGGGATTGCAGACTCCAACCTTGAACAGTGGTGTAAGACAATAACAATCAAAACCAAGGAGGAAACAAAGACTCACAAAACCAAAGAACATTTACATCAACAGTTATAAATAATAAATAAGAAAAAACAACACGAATTCACTTAAAACCGGGAGTGATTTAGGTGCTTCGGAAGGGTATGCATTTCCTGCACCGTATAAGGCACCCGTCGTGTTATTTCTTTGTTCAGCTCGGTACTAATGGAAGGTTATTATTACTAAGGAAGAATATCAGATATGATTTCTGACACACTTTTGTCATAATGGACAATCAGCTCATGATGGCGACCGTAAAATTTCTTGAATGATGACCTTAATTTGATTGATTCATAGTCCTGTCATAGCAAAGAGAGACGAAAGATACTAGAGGGACAGTCAAACTCATAAATTGAAAATTAACTGACAACTTCTGGCTAAAAATGAAAGAAGACAAACAGACAAACAATAGAACCCATGACACAATATAGAAAACTAAAGAATAAGCAATCTTAGCAACTTTTGAGAAAGCAGTATTCCTCGTTCAACAAAATCAACGTACTTTGAGCTAGCTCTAGAGTAAGGTATCAATTGAGACATAAATCCATCTGCTGGTGCCGCTGGGATGTTGCTACACCGAAATGGAAAGTTGACTATAGGAAAATTAATATCATCGCGTTTGACATAAATTTTGGTATTTAATTAACCTACTATCATTAATCATTTCGAAAAAAAGGTCTAAATATAGAGCAGATTTATCTGTAAAACATTGAGATTTATAGTAACTTTCTTCCTTTTGTAAATACTATCTAAACACGACAAGCTATATTCAATTACCAAGATTTAACACTGCGAGTGAAAATATATATATTTTTGTGGAAATATAGGAACAAGTATGCTCCTCGTTTGTCTTAAAATCCCCTCAGGCTCTGATTAATCAAGTACATAAATAATTGTGTCAAAATGGGAATTCTTATAGGAATTTTTTGACTATATTAATTGATGATTATTCAATATAAATTGGATAAAAATTTTGATTTGCATTATGACAACTTGAAATTTTCTGACGATAACTCATTGGATTTGACATTAATCTTACACATTGATGGATTACTGCTGCACGTACTGGTGCTTTTTGATACAATACATTCTTAAGCCTATAGAGAGGTATGCCGACGACAATCAAAACTCATACGCACAACACTTTTCCTTATATAAGTTAAAATTGAGAATGGAAATGGGGAATTTGTCAAAGGAGACAACAACCCGACAATAGAATAAACAACAGCAGAAGGTCATCATCAGGTCTTCAATGTAGCGAGAAATTCCCGCACCCGGAGGCGTCCTTCAGCTGGCCCCTAAACAAATATATACTAGTTCAGTGATAATGAACGCCATACTTATTTCCGAATTGTACACAAGAAACTAAAATTAAAAAAATACAAGACTAACAAAGGTCAGAGGCTCCTGACTTGGGACAGGCGCAAAAATGCGGCGGGGTTAAACATGTTTATGAGATCTCAACCATCCCCCTATACCTCTAGCCAATGTAGAAAAGTAAATGCATAACGATACGCACATTTAAAATTCAATTCAAGAGAAGTCCGAGTCTGATGTCAGAAGTTGTCATGTTAACGCAATATTCTAAAGAAAGTTATTCTTATTTAAGATGAGTGGTGTGTTTCAAAAAGGAAATAATATAATACAGTTGCGATTTGATAAATTCGTTTGTCTTCATACACTTCAAATTTATACTATGGTAATTTATTTGTATATGTCTCTGTACCATTGTACTTTGGTTTATGAGAATAAAGATATATATTATACACGTGTTATAACGTACAGGTTTGTTAAGTGCTAAAAGATGCTTTACTTAAAAAAATATGGGCTTGAAAATAATGACATCTTAAAATGATAAGAAACATTATTATTGTCAGAATTACGAAAATAACAAAAAAGAAAACGTCCAATAAAATGTTGCTACTAACTAGGTAAACATAAGATTGGTCTTATGATAATTTTTTCATGAATATAGTTAATAAGCATTTTGGTTTTACAATTTTATTATACAAAAGCTAGGACATACATTCAATGTACAAAATATCATGTTTAATCTAAAATATGAGTGTGGTTATTACACAATATGTACAATACATATATGTTGCCATCGTAGGCCAAAATGTCATGCTAAATCCAAGAGCTCTGTTCATTGGAGCAGAACTAAATCCAATAGCATACAATAATCTTCCAAGAATAAACAGTACAACTAGAAGAGGAATATTTCTCATACTGTTTTCGTCCATGAAGGTCGAGAGGGTCAAAACCGTTGATGCATGAAGTATGAGTTGTTCTGTTGTATTTCGTAAAATTCGGTTTGGTAGTTCTACTAAGTTTTCCGAGGAGCCATTTAATGGATCAATGGCGTCTGTACTACCCCGGACCCTCAACACTCCAAACATAGCAAACATCATTGTCAATGAAGATAGGAATAACCATCTTATTGTGTAAATCAGTCGATCTGTTGGTGTCGTTAGTTGAGACGTATCTAATGGTATCGTATTCCCAACAGCAAAACATACACCAATGAATACCGCTGTGACGGCAAATTGCTTCTTAGCCCTACTCTTGTTTTCTTCTAATGTTTTTTTCATTGACTGTTTGTTGTCAGACATGGTTTTAAAACTGAAAATAATAATAGTTTAAAGACATTAGAGGACTCCTTTCATGATAATTGTTTGTAACTTATTGATAATTACATCCTTTGAAGATTATTCATATTATTTCAACATTTGGTAGAAGTATCAAAAGTCTCAAAACCACATTCCCTCACTCGAGTCTAAAATGTTGTGAATCAATTACTGCTTTGGTGTGTGACTGTTAATTTCATGATTGTATATCTATGTCTTATGCTACAAGACCACTGTTGGTATGTAAATCAATTACAGCTTGTGTGTGGTGCCACAATGAAATTACAATCGTCTTTTAATAATGATGTTAATTGTTTGCTGTATACAGAATTCAGAATGGAAATGAGGAATGTGTCAAAGAGACAACCTGACCAAAGAGCAGCCGAAGGCCAACAATATGTCTTCAATGCAGCGAGAAACTCCCGCACCCGGAGGTGTGCTTTAGCTGGCCCATGAACAAAATTGTATACCCGTTCAGGGATAATTGACGTCATACTAAACTCCGAAATATACATAACAAGAATGTGTCCAAAGTACACGGATGCCCCACTCGCACTATCATTTTATATGTTCAATGGACCGTGAAATTGGGGTCAAACTTATAATTTGGAATTATAATTACAAAGATCATATCATAGGGAACATGTGTACTAAGTTTCAAGTTGATGTAACTTTAACTTTATCAAAAACTACCTTGACCAAAAACTTTAACCTGAACTTTGCACTATCATTTTCTATGTTCAGGGGTCAAAACTATAATTTGGCATTAAAATTAGAAAGATCATATCATGGGGAACATGTGTACTAAGTTGATTGGACTTCAACTTCTTCAAAATTAGCCTTGACCAAAAACTTTAACCTGAAGCGAACGGACGCACAGACGGTCGCACAGACGGACGAACGAACGAACGAACGAACGAACGAACGAACGGAGGCACAGACTAGAAAACATAATGTCCCTCTACTATCGTAGGTGGGGCATAAAAATCTAAAATTAAAAATCACACAAGACTAACAAAGGCCAGAGTCTCCTAACTTGGGACAGGCAAAAATGCGGTGGGGTTAAATATGTATTTTTATATCTCAACCCTTCCCCTATACCTTTAGCCAATATAGAAAAAAAACAATATAGTCAATTGGATATTTATATTGTGTAAATCCAATATGCCGTATTTACTTGCGCAGAAGTAAGTATTGTTGTTACATGTAATTGCCAAGCCTTTGACCCTCTTATGTATGTAATTTGTGCTTCATAAAGTTATATTATCATTATTATAATGTTTTAATTAACTTAAAATAACACCGTTAGCGTTATTTCGTTTATCCAGTATAATTTTTTTACAACAAATTGTGAAACCGAGCAAATGGTTAAAGTTATGGAGATACTTTTATTTTTGGGGAAAATCACGGCTGCAGTATGTAAACTCTTAAAAAAAAGTACATTATGTATCTCTCTCTGTCTATAATTTAAACAACACTAATACGATCAATATTGAAATCAGAAGATTGTAATTAGTTTACTTAAAATATATTTTTAGACAAAGTCTTAGAATATAGTATCCAAAGACAAAAATTTCACAATTATAAATTTATCATTGATACTTACTATTTTCCAGCCGTTGTTGTCCAAGGTAAAATAAATTATGTTCGTAGTATTTCTCTCGTTCCACCTTTTAATTGAAATTATGTTCGTAGTACTTCTATCGTTCCACATTTTAACCTTCAGGTATTTGTTATTTATTTCGTCGGCATTAATATTTTATGAATAAAGATAAATGAAGTAATTTGTTTAGATATTTCGTAAGCTATTATCGGTTATGCACGACTTCTACAATTTAATACACAATGTATTTTTCCTTTTCAAATTTGAATTAAACACCGGAAAGAATAATATAAGATTAAAAGGTAATAATATTTTCAGTCCTTCGTTCCGGAAGTACAATCAAAGTATTTCTATTATGTTATTTCGTGCATCAGATGTGAGTCGCCTCACAATTGGATTAAAAGCGGAGAGTTGATACCAAATAGAAGAAGTTAGACCCCGACACTTCTCAAAATGCCGGTTCAAAGTAAGGAACCCCATTAGCGGATGTTAATGGCATGCATATCTTCATATTGTTCTTTGATTTGTAGGACTTCCGGCTGATCACAGATCGTCGATGGTCTGTGTATAATTCATATCTATATATATTTGGGCAATTATAAGCTTTACATATTGCATGGAACCTGTTTATTGTATCATTTAAGAATGTATAACTTAAATTATAATTGTCATTCATTACAAAAAGAGGGACGAAAGATACCAGAGGGACAGTCAAACTCATAAATCAAAAATAAACTGACAACGCCATGGCTAAAAATGAAAAAAGACAAACAGACAAACAATTATAGTACACATGACACAACATAGAAAACTAAAGAATAAGCAACACGAACCCCACCAAAAACTAGGGGTGATCTCAGGTGCTCCGGAAGGGTAATATATACCGGGCGAATACCATTATTAGCCTGGTATCTTGGATGAGTTTTTATTTATACCGGACATTTGTTTTTATTTAATTTATAATTATACCTTATGTAAGAATCCTGGATTTTGATTGGTTGATTGCCAGTGTATTTTTCACAAATTTACAAATGTACTGTTATCAAATGAATATCGTTCATTTTTTAACGCCGCCGGGGTATTTGCAAAAAGGATATGCCTTTTTTACCCTCTCTGCCGTGGTATTGCCAACAAATACTCTCTCCGACTGGACGCTTGTAACGTCACGATCATCAATGCGTCATTAACATTCGGTGTAATTAAACCGATATAGCATGTTCTTGAGGGGTATTTGCGAAAAAATACCAGTCTTGAGAATGAATTTCCCTCGCCTTACGGCTCGCGAAATTTAACATTCTCTCGACTGGTATTTTATCGCAAATACCCCTCCTTAACATGATATATCTGTGTTTTATCCTACTTAGCATTTGCTTGATGCATAGGCCAATGGACTTTAAACAACCATAAATTAATCAGTCAGTCAGTATCTTAAAATCACTGTCAGATTGGTAATAATATATATCATTCTACATTTTGACATACCTGTGACGAAAAAAGCTTACAAACCATTTGTATATAGATTAAATAGTAATGTACTTTAAATTAAAAAGGTTGTTCTCGTACCTCTTTCGAGACTTCAATTTTAAAACGCAAGTACAATACAATCATATATATATATATATATATATAAAGGAGCACAATGGCGTTGAGATATATGCTAGATAAATCAACAGGTTATTATATTGCATGAATTTGTTAGGGTTTTCTGCATAAAAATTCCGATAAACAATCTGACTTAGAGAAATCGTAAGACGTAACAATAAAAAGGGACATGACACAACTCATCAGTATTGGAAAACTGGCAATGCTGTCATGATGCATGGGGGGGGGGGGGGGGGGGGGACTAAAGACGACGAAAAAGCAAACAATTTAACAAAGCTACGTGTACATAAAAAAACTAATGACTCCGCAACATAAACATGATGCTGTACCCCTATTTTGACATTTTTACCTACTATGTCTGTTTTGTTCTCACATCAATATAATGAAATTTTATGCGATTTTCATACTAGTGAGAAGTTTAGCTAGCTTAAAACCAAGGTTTAATCCACCATTTATTACAAAACAAAATGCCTGTACTAAGTAAGGAATATGACAGTTGTTATTCATTCGTTTGATGTGTTTCAGCTTTTGATTTTTGCCATTTGATTAGGGACTTTCCGTTTTGAATATTTCTCGGAGTTCTTTTTTTTTTTTTTTTTGTTATTGTTATTTACTTTTTAGGGACAATAACATCTTTGAGGAATCTTCAAAAAATTTCTGGAAAATTTATCTTATTTATAGATATTGTCATGTGGGTCATGTTTTCTATTTAAAATGTACATCTATTATATAGTTATAGTTTTCTTAAGTGTGTGTGACCATCCACCAGAACTTGCGGTCATCCGATGTTCAATACTTCAGTACTTTGATTAATATTGGAAAAAGATAGTAGACATAAACGAATTCACCCCAAAGATCTTCCAGAAGAGGCTCTATACATATTCAGAACGAGACACTATTTACGTCTTAGCAAAAGCGTCAGCATGCATGGGTCTTTTCTTTTCAAAAGAGTTCTATCTCATTGTGTACTAGGTTTTATTAGATAATTTTAATGGCCGAAACTTTATAACATAATGACATACTTAATGTATCCAAGACATGTACACATTACAATTACTCCATACACCAAATATAGTTGCCCTACTGTTTGGAGTACTCAATAAATAATGGCAATAGTAGTATACCGCGGTTCAGAAGTCTTAAATCGATTAGAAGAACACAAATCCGGGTTACCAACTAAATCCCAAGGAACGGAACAACAGAAACACTGAAGTGTAACAAAAACAGACCAAAACACAACCAGATGCTACGCAGGGCGCAGCTTTATACGACAGCAGAGGTTGAACCCTGAACGGTTGGGGCAAGTATGGACACAACATTCAAGCTGGATTCAGCTCTAAATTTGGATTGTGATTAAATAGTTGACACAGCATAGGTTTCTGACACAGAATGAATGTGGTCTAATGAGACTTAAAATATTTTTTTTTGCCTTTGAGCAATTCACTATGCTGTTGAATATTAATCCTCTCAAAAAAATGTATGAAGAAATTTTCTTTTTATTTATGAAATCTGAAATGAGAAAAATTTAACCCCCCCCCCCTTTTCCCTTTTTTCAAAACTGATCTCAATACAAATTTCTAATGGAGTTTGCAACAATAACTACTCATTTAAATACATCATAAAATATTAAAATGTAAAATAAAGCGTTTGCTATCACTGAATGGTAAAGATTGTTTTAATTTATCAGTTGATAGTAAAAGTGAATATACATTGTATAATGTATAAATCAATGATTTAAGTTGATTCAACTACTATTCTGGACAAAGAAAGATAACTCCAATTATTTTGCAATTAGATATTTCTTGCTATTGCGCAATACTGTGTAATTGAAAATATTTGCTATTGCACAATACTGTACAATTGAAGATTTCTTGCTATTGCGCAATACAGTGCAATTGAAAATTTCTTGCTATTGCACAATACTGCGCAATTGAAGATTTCTTGCTATTGCTGAATACTGTGCAATTGAAAATTTCTTGCTATTGCACAATACTTAATATAATAATTTTGAATCCTGATTTGAACCAACTTGAAAACTGGGCCCATAATCAAAAATCTAAGTACATGTTTGGATTCAGCATATCAAAAAAGCCCAAGAATTCAATTTTTGTTTAAATCAAACTTTTTTGGACCCTTTGGACTTTAATGTAGACCAATTTGAAAACGGGACCAAAAATTAAGAATCTACATACACAGTTAGATTTTGCATATCAAAGAACCCCAATTATTCAATTTTTGATGAAATCAAACAAAGTTTAATTTTCGACCCCGATTTAGACCAACTTGAAAACTGGGCCAATAATAAAAAAACTAAGTACATTTTTAGATTGAGCATATCAAAAGAGCACCAAGTATTCAATTTTTGTTAAAATCAAACTAAGTTTAATTTTGGACCCTTTGGACCGTAATGTAGATCAATTTGAAAACGGAACCAAAAATTAAGAATCTACATACACAGTTAGATTCGGCATATCAAAGAACACTAATTATTCAATTTTTGATGAAATCAAACAAAGTTCAATTTTAGACCCTTTGGGCCCCTTATTCCTGAACTGTTGGAACCAAAACTCCCAAAATCTAACCAAACCTCTTTTTTATGGTCATAAACCTTGTGTTTAAATTTCATAGATTTCTATTTACTTATACTAAAGTTATGGTGCGAAAACCAAGAATAATGCTTGTTTGGGCCCCTTTTTGGCCCATAATTCCTACACTGTTGGGACCTCAACTCCCAAATCAATCCCAACCTTCCTTTTGTGGTCATAAACCTTGTGTTTAAATTTCATTGATTTCTATTTACTAATACTAAAGTTATAGTGCGAAAACCAAGAATAATGCTTATTTGGGCCCTTTTTTGGCCCTTAATTCCTAAACTGTTTGAACCAAAACTCCCAAAATCAATCCCAACCTTCCTTTTGTGGTCATAAACCTTGTGTCAAAATTTCATAGATTTCTGTTTACTTAAACTAAAGTTATAGTGCGAAAACCAAGAAAATGCTTATTTGGGCCCTTTTTGGCCCCTTATACCTAAAATGTTGGGACCAAAACTCCCAAAATCAATCCCAACTTTCCTTTTGTGGTCAAAAACTTTGTGTTAAAATTTCATAGATTTCTATTCATTTTTACTAAAGTTAGAGTGCGAAAACTAAAAGTATTCGGACGACGACGACGACGACGACGACGACGCCAACATCATACCAATATACGACCAAATTTTTTTTAATTTTTGCGATCGTATAAAAATCCTAGTCATTTTTAGATTCAGCATATCAAAGAACCCCAAGTATTCAATTTTTGTTAAAATCAAACTAAGTTTAATTTTGGACCCTTTGGACCTTAATGTAGACCAATTTGAAAACGGGACCAAAAATTAAGAATCTACATACATAGTTAGATTCGGCATATCAAAGAACCCAAATTATTCAATTTTTGATGAAATCAAACAAAGTTTAATTTTGGACCCCGATTTGGACCAACTTGAAAACTGGGCCTATAATCAAAAATCCTAGTACATTTTTAGATTCAGCATATCAAAGAACCCCAAGGATTCAATTTTTGTTAAAATCAAACTAAGTTTAATTTTGGACCCTTTGGACCTTAATGTAGACCAATTTGAAAACGGGACCAAAAATTAAGAATCTTCATACACAGTTAAATTCGGCATATCAAAGAACCCCAATTATTCAATTTTTGATGAAATCAAACAAAGTTCAATTTTCGACCCTTTGGGCCCCTTATTCCTAAATTTTGGACCCTTTGGACCCCTTATTCCTAAACTGTAGGGACCAAAACTCCCAAAATCAAAGCCAACCTTCTTTTTATGGTCATAAACCTTGTGTTTAAGGATGTTCGCTTGTCATGTTTTAGGATTTTGTCAGATTTTCAGAATCCTCTGGTTTTATCCATTTGAATGCCTTAAAAAATTTGCCCATTGACCCCCACTTTTTATTTTATAGATCTTTTACATGTATAATTATAAGCCATCTGTTAAAGTCTTATAAAATCCTTGTTATTTTTTAATAGTTTTTGAGAACTTAATCCCGTCAATGATAAAGCTATGAATAATCAAGAGGGAAAATTTTCCCGCCAAAATTTCAATGGCTATTATCACGAAAACAAGCACTTTGACCTATATATTTTTTTGGTTGTTTTTGTTCCTTTATTAATCCTCTTATGATATATACTAGTGTTATGAAAAGCTTGTTATTTTGAAACTGAGAAGCGAACTTCCTTAAATTTCATAGATTTCTATTTACTTATACTAAAGTTATGGTGCGAAAACCAAGAATAATGCTTATTTTGGCCCCTTTTTGGCCCCTAATTCCTAACCTGTTCAACCCTCAACTCCCAAAATCAATCTCAACCTTCCTTTTGTGGTCATAAACCTTGTGTTTAAATTTCATAGATTTCTATTTACTTAAACTAAAGTTATAGTGCGAAAATCAAGAAAATGCTTATTTGGGCCCTTTTTGGCCCCTTATTCCTAAAATGTTGGGACCAAAACTCCCAAAACAATTCCAACCTTCCGTTTGTGGTCATAAACCTTGTGTTAAAATTTCATAGATTTCTATTCACTTTTACTAAAGTTAGAGTGCGAAAACTAAAAGTATTCGGACGACGACGACGACGCAGACGACGACGTCAACATCATACCAATATACGACCAAAAAAATTTCAATGTTTGCGGTCGTATAAAAACTAAAGATTTACCAATGAACAATGAGAATGAAGTGAAGGTCATATGATACTTGACAGACAGACATGTACACCTTGCAATCATTCAATTCACAATACATAGCTAACCTTTTGCTTGCAGTACTTGAAAAATATTCAAGATGATAGATAAAACTTTCATTTACTTCAATGTTCTTTTTTAAACCTTCTCGGGCATGTTGTTCGGTAGGCAGACTACATATCCGAAGGATAGTTATCGGCTTGGGTAAATTGAGGCCCAATAGTATAAAAAGAGAAGAATTACAAAGAACTTAACGAACAACGACGACAGCGGCCTAGAGATGAAAATATTTTTCTTGGCCTGCTTAAAATTTACATTTAAAAATATGTCTATCGTGAGTTGATACGACGACAGATAGTACCTATCAATCAATTTGTGATGGTAATCGTAAAACTTGCGTACTGTACAGTAAGGGATTTTGCATTAGGGACACACTCCTGTCATTGGAGTTGCGTGAACATGCAAGGGCGTCATTTAGACATGTGAACGGCATATCATAGAGCAAAATTTATTATAATAAAGAGAAATCGATACACGTTTTCGAATCTGTTATATTTGTGAAACCTATACGCTCATGAAAAGACTAGTATCGACACCGGTAGAAAAGTTATGTAATTGTTACGGTCACCTTTGAGATAACCGTCTTCTATTAGAAGGTTTGCAGGTATCAATGGTCGCAAATGCATACATTCGTGTTACATGTAACTAAGCCAGTAACTGGATGATATTTGATACTACTAAAGCAAAATTGATGCCCTCATATCTCAAAATGAACAACTGTAATATCCATTATAATGCAAATAAAAGGAAACAACGTGAATAGTTATCAAAGGTACCAGGCTTATAATTGTATACGCCACATGCTCTTCATAAGACTCGTCAGTGACGCTCAGATCAAAATAGATAGAAAGCCAAACAAGTGTAAAGTTGAAAGCATTGAGGACCCAAAATTTCAAAAATTTAAAACAACACGTTTAATAATTTCAATGCGTCCGAAGCGCTTTTCTGGATTTACCTTCATCAGGAACGCTCAAAGCCAAACATATGAAATCCGAGGATGTATAAGTACAGAAACCGTTGAAGAGCTATATAACAAAAATACCTAAAATAATTAGCCAAATTCATCTAACTTTGCCTGAGGGAGTTGAAACCTTAGTTTCTTAATAATTTCAAAATTTATAAACGTTGTAAGCAGACAATTGCAATGCACAATTTTTGTACATATCAAATATACGCTCATTTACCAGTCGCAGTTCTAATTTCCCCGACATCGACATAAATCCAAGATAATTCTTTTACGGGACATACCTTTTATTATCATTGCACATTTGTTTTCGTCCTGAACATGTATGAAATACTTGCCACTGGACATTTAGCTTCAATCAATCAATTATTACTTCGGTATGTTAGGGCTACCCTTTGATCTATTTCGATTAAGAAACAACTTCATCAGGTAGTCCTGTAATGATAGAAAGCTAGGAAGTAAACTGTTGTCAAATGTATAATTACAATACATTGCATATATTTATTGTAACAGTTACAAATGAAATTAAAACTTTCACAACTAATTCACAAAAATTAAAGAGTACAACTGATTTGTTTGGTGCACAAACTAAAATAAAATTATTTTATGTAAATAGAACTATCAATCTGCTCTTCAACAACCGAAATTATAATTTTATTCGTTTATGTTTATTCTAATACAATAACGATGACATGACACAATACGTACAATAACCATACGTTCCTAATGTAGGCATAAATGTCATACTAAATCCAAAAGATCTTTTCGAAGCTGCTGAACTATACCCTAACGCATAGAATAAACGTCCAAGAATAAACAATATGACCAGAAGAGGAATATTTCTCATGCTGTTTTCATCCATAAAGGTCGAGAGGGTCAAAACAGCAGATGCGTGAATAATGAATTGTTCTGTTGTATTTCTAAGAATTCGGTTCGGAAGTTCTACCAAATTTTCTGACCCACCATTCAATGGATCAATGGCGTCTGTATTCCCTCGAACATTCAACACTCCAAACATAGCAAACATGATTGTTGTTGAAGATAGGAACAGCCATCTTATTGTATAAGTCAGACGATCTATTGGTGACGTAAGCTGTGACGTGTCTAATGGTATCGATTTTTCCAATGCATAAAACACAGCAAGGAATACGGCAGTGGCGGCAAATTGTATCATTGTCTTATTGATATTTTCCCCATATGGTCTTTTAGATGACACTTTCTTGTCCGACATGGTTTAGCAGACTGGAAATAAAAATAGACTTATAATGATATATATTTTTCAAGTAATACTAGTTTGCTTCAGTGGTTGCCGTCTGTTTATGTGTTACGTATTTGTTTTTCGTTCATTTTTTTTATATATATAAGGCCATTAGTTTTCTCGTTTAAATTGTTTTACATTGTCATTTCGGGGCCTTTTCAAGCTGACTATGCGGTATGAGCTTAGCTCGTTGTTGAAAGCCGTACGATGACCTCATTGTTCACTCATTGGCAATCATACCACATCTTCTTTGTTCATATTAAGCATCAAAATACCATTTTTATAATGTCGTGTTGAAAAAAGGTTTTGTAATTTTTTCCCGTACAAATTCATGTGTCGGGCGTTTCAAATCAGCAAAAATCCTCAGTAATAGAAAAATTGCAATAAGATTAATGATAATTTTAAGTCCAAAAAATTGAGAATGGAAATGGAGAAAGTGTCAAAGAGACAATATCCCGACCATAGGACAAACAACAGCCGAAGTCCACCAATGGGTCTTGGATGCAGCGAGAAACTCCCGCACCCGCAGGAGTCCGTCAGCTGGCCCCTCAACAAATATGTATACTAGTTCAGTGATAATTGACGTCATACTAAACTCCGAATTATACACAAGAAACTAAAATTAAAAAGCATACAAGACTAACAAAGGCAAGAGGCCCCTGACTTGGGACAGGAGCAAAAATGCGACGGTGTTAAACAGGTTTTTTTGGGGGTCTCAACCCCACCCCCTGTACTTCTAGCAATATTAAAAAAAGATTCTTAGTAAATTCGTGAATTACTGCACTATTATAGGACCAAATGAGAAATAATCACATACCTCCTTGTTTACTGTAAATATACCTTTATATATAGACTAGCGTTATATCACAGTTTCTGTTATCAATATTTCATTTTAGTATCTTTAGACTTCGGCCGATTTAACACAAGACGTCACGGCAATCTCTCCTCCCCCTCCCTAAACTATAAGATTTGAATCTTCCGCGTTCGATCGTGTCTTCACGCCTTTATGGATATACAATGTATGGGTGTAGACTTTGTCTTTGCTCACTACATTTTCTCTAGTAACAGATGAGATGCAATTCAGTGAACCTGCGTCTTCTCCAAGTTGCAATATACTTTTGATCTTAATCTATTTCTATTTGAATGTCAGAGAGGTTCCAGTGAATTTAAAAAAATAAATAAACATACTTACATGTATTAATTCAAACCATGCTAATATTGATTGTCATTCATTTAATTTAAGATATAAAATTGGGAATGGAAATTGGCCGGGGAATGTCTCAAAACCACAACAACCTGACCAAAGAGCAGAAAACAGCCGAGGGTCACCTGACCACAGCTTCACCTGGTTCCTAAACAAAAATGTGTTCTAGTACAATATTTGCATTACTGTAAACGGTACATACTTACATTTCTATTTTTAAGAATACATGATAATAAACTCTCACTAAATTCATATAGTTTCTTTCGAAGGTCAATATGATTTAATGGGATATTTATCTCGTTCCGGGTTTTGACCTTAATGTATTTGTTCAACAAGATAAATGGGTCTACTTTATTTACTACACAGCTACTTTTGCATAGGTACTATTAATGTACCGTACCAAAAATCTGTAGTACTGGAAATCTACTTTAATTTAATAATCAGTACTATTTTGTTATGTAGGTACCTGTATTTTACAGTACTTGATTTGTACTTGAAATTTAAATACTATAGAGTTTTTGTTGCACGGTAGCATTTTCAGAATTTTGAAAGGTTTTTTTTCACTCTGATTAAGTTACGATATTCAAACATGGAATACTGTTATCATTGTTGGTATTATTTTCGTACCAATATTTTAAGTACAAATCAAGTACTGGAAAATACAAGAACCAAATTTTACAATAATTATAAAGAAATAGTACTAAATATTACAAGTAAATTTTCAGTACTACAGATTTAAGGTACAGAAATAGTACATATGCAAAAGTAGCTGTGTAGTTAAATCGTATAACTCCTCGTAAATACCACATAGTTTTACGTAACAACTTTCACTATACGATAATCGGTTTAAATCAGTTTTCAAAAGATTTAATGCAGAAAATGCAATTAATAAAGGAAAAAACAGTCACAATCATGATCCCGTACTCACTTTTTTATACTCCCAGTAGGCATTTTTGTAAGGGGAAGATACAGAGTTCAAAACGTGCATTATTATTTGAAGAAATATTTTATTGTATATTGTATAAACATTAGAAGATGTGGTATGATTGTCAATGAGGCAACTCTTCATGAGACAAATGAAAGTTTTAATGACCTTGACTCACCGACCTTGACTGGCTATACAGCCCTTGCATGGTCGACTATCTTCAAAAGACCAATTGACACAGAAAACTTGGAGTGATAGTATACACGTATAAGTAAAATACCTTTTATTTGCTTAGTGTTCTTGTTTCCTTGTTTCGTTTTTCTGTCATGAATGTGTAAAAAAACCCAGAAAGATACTTTTATTTTTATGTCCTCGCCTATAACGAAGAAAGACGGATTCCTTTTCATATGTGTCCACCTAGCAGAAGCTACTCTCGCGATCTGATTATAAAGACTATAAACTATGCTTTATATATTTTTTCTGTTGTTATATCTCTGTATTTCGTCAGATACAAATATGTACGTACTGAATTATGTTTCCATTAGAAAATAATATTTCGAAATATTTCTTCCATTTACAACTTTAACAATAATGAGAGTCCTCGTCTAGTGGTTAACGCATTGGACTACAAACGCAAAAGTTCCTAATTCGATACCCGTTCCGCGGAGAAAATTTGAGGAAATTTATTCCCGGCTCTCCCTTGACACCATTTGTGAGATTGGTCTCAAAAAACATTATTGTCCGTCGGAAGGGTACGATAAATGGCTAACCCGTGTCAAGTGATATCTTGCACGTAAAAGACACACATGTTGAATTAAATAAAAAGAGAGAAAGCTTATACTGCTACGTGTACAAGACAGCACTCGCACCCGCAAAGTGGAAAAGGATTAATATAAGTTGTAATAACTTGTTTCCCATCCACTATAAATAAATGTGTTTAAACCAAATTGAAAGGAAAATCTATCCCATGACATTCTCAAAAATTTTTTTTTTTTTTTTTCTTGTACTTTTCTTTTTGAACAAGTGAAACAGTGATGATTACACAATCAATAAAATTGAATTGTGTACAGAGAGTTTATTTTAGCAGGTGCGTCGTTTGTGCTATTTTGTAACTGCTTATTGTTAAAACAAATAAAAAAAAGTTGTTGTCGTTTGTTTATGTGTTACATATTTGTTTTTCGTTCATTTTTTTACATAAATAAGGCCGTTAGTTTTCTCGTTTGAATTGTTTTACATTGTCTTATCGGGGCCATTTATAGCTGACTATTCGGTATTGGCTTGGCTCATTGTTGAAGGACCTACAGTGACTTACAGTTGTTAATCTTTGTGTCATTTTGGTCTTTTGTGGATAGTTGTCTCATTGGCAATCATACCACAACTTCGGTTTTATATTTAACGATTTATACTGCATGGGCCAATATTTAAAAAAAAACCACACACAGGTCTGTCTGGTAAGCATATTTATTAGACTATACATTTTATAGGATATGTAAGACTAAAAGCTACAAGGCTATTATATGGTGACGATCTATTGATATTAAATGGTTACAAAATAGAGAAATTGTCATGTTCGTATCAAAATACAATAGAAGATACGACACGGTACGCACAATATGCATAGGTTGCAAATGTAGGCATGAACGTTATGCTAAATCCAAATGCTCTGTTCATAGGTGCAGAACTAAATCCTATAGCATAAAACAATCTTCCAATAATAAACAATATGACCAGAAGTGGAATATTTCTCATACTGTTTTCGTCCATAAACGTCGAAAGGGTCAAAACCGCTGATGAATGAAGTATGAATTGTTCTATTGTGTTCCTAAGAATTCGATTCGGAAGTTCCACCAAATTTTCTGAGCCACCATTTAAAGGATCAATGGCGTCTGTATTCCCGCGAACATTCAACACTCCAAACATAGCAAACATGATTGTCGTTGAAGATAGGAATAGCCATCTTATTGTATATGTCAGGCGTTCTGTTGGTGATGTGAGCTGTGTCGTGTCCAATGGTAAAGATTTGCTCAAAGCATAAAATAAAGCAAGGAATACAGCTGTGGCGGCAAACTGCTTATTTGCTCGACTTTTGTTTACTTCCAATGACTTTTTAGCAGACTGATTCTTGTCCGACATGGTTATAACAATCTGCAAATATCAATGATTTCTTCAAATATTACTGCTAATTAATGCTGTCGTTGTTCTGAGTGAAGCATCTCAATGTTTTATAGTAATGCACCTAGGGAACATCCTTGAATATTCAAGGAATCAAAAAATGTAACATGCTTAAATAAACAACAGGTTAAAAATGCGAGGTTTTCTGATCCCTTCTATCCTCTTTAGTGCCGAGTACAATAGATTTTACAATCAAAACATATGAATGGTTATTATTTTACACTACAACACTTAAAACTAAATATTTTTGATAAAAACAACTTATACGATTTAAAGATTCTTCAAGTTAAAATTCCTATGAGGCATCGTAAATATATGCGGAAACTTTTTTCACCTAAAAAAAATATGTTAAAAGACCAAAAAGTTCAGATTTAAAATTTGGTTCGTCATGCGCGAGTTTTGTGTATATAAGACATCAGTGATTAATATGGTCAATGATCATGTATCATATCAGATAACAGTAACCTAATATATTTTTTTAAAACACACACACACATTTCATGGTTGCAGTACAAAATGTTTGCCTCCTCCTGAACGCAAAACGTTATTGTCTGGCAAGCAGAATCATTTGTTTTTAATATTGACATTTCTATGACTCAGAAAGTCTAGGAAGAAGTGTGACAAATATGACGGATAAAATTTAATAGAAACATTCAAAGCGAGTGAATAAACTGAGGTAAACACCATTGAGCTTCTAGGAATTGACATCAACGATACTTATTATTTCGAAAGTTGTGAACGAAAAAAGACAACCATTCTAAATGCTTTGATTTATTAAGCACATAACACGTATACATAAGTCAGTGTATAGATCTATATCTTACCTATTAACGAGAGTTGGACAGGGTGTCGTACCCCCGATTCCGAACATCGACAATATAAAACATAGTAACGTACTACGCGCTATTCATATTCATTTTTTCTATTTATATATAATTACATTAGATGTATGTTTCATTATAATATATTATTCTGATTGGCTTACTGCACATCACGTGTTATTCCGTAAGCAGTTGTAATGCTCAATACAACTTTTCATTCATGATAACACGTGCTCCAACAATAAAGTGCACAGGTGAATTAAATAATAAAATATATAAAATTCGTGTTTTCGTGATCAGAGCTAAAAAATGTAATTATAAGTATTGAATGCTTCTTTTTGTAACTTTATAGGGTTGTAAAAGCGTTGACCGTGCGTACATTTTTAGAATGAAGCGCTTCCGCGCTTCATACAAAATGTACTTCGGTCAACGCTTTTACACCCCAATAAATTTACAAAAAGAAGCATTCAATTCTTAAATAAAGGGGTCAAATGCCTGTTGGCAATCTTCCAAGATAATATGTTGATGCCGATGGTCACAGAGATTGCGACCGGTTACTTTAAAAGTTTATAATTTGACAGTTTTGTTTATTATTCATTATATATTTTTCAAATGGAAGAAATATTCTGATATGAACCCGATATTATGACATTGGTAATAAAGTTTCTTTCGACGGAACAAATCACAAATATATTCTCGCTATATTGAAGACCCATTGGTTGCCTTCGGCTGTTGTCTGCTCTATGGTCGGGTGGTTGTCGCTTTGACATATTCACCATTTCCTTTATCAATTTTACGTTTACAATTGTATATGTATGTAATATATGTAGCACTTTGAATACAAATGTAGCTATCTACAAGATTCGAGATTTGAGTCAATTCGTTTGAAATGTATTTTGCAGGTAGTACGGTTTCATATAGAGAAAAAAAAATAGCAGTTCATACATACCTGTACTTCTCACCCTACAATTCTGTAAAATTGTATGTCCCTATATTTTGACCTTTTAAAAGTATTTGTAAACAATAATTGTCTACCTTGTTTATAAAGGGAAGATAATTCAAACATGATATAGGATGTCAATGTGACATATAGTAACAAATAATATATATAATATCAGCAATGAAATATTGGTTTCATATATCTGAATCAAATAATTCACTTGCCCTAAAAATATATATAAAGCAACAATCTCATTAAAATCCGATGTTCTGATACGTATCAGAAATTCGGATTGTAAAGAGATTTAGATACGCTACTCTCATCGGATTTTAAGAGATTGATAAAGTAACTGAAAAAAATAACTCTTGGATAATAAATATGAAAAATCTTATTTCAAGACTTGGATTTCATTTGTTAATCTAAATCCTATTGATATTATCAGATTATTACATGGCATTTTTCATATCGCATGTATTATCAGCCCTAGGTTCAATATCAGCCCAAGAGCCGCATGGCATACCCAAAAAGAAGAGAAAAATATCTAAATATGTACAAACCGACAAAAAAAGTTATTCAACAATATTCATAATGAACACTGTTTCGAAAAGTCAACTTTTCAAAGTAATTTTCTAAATTGTGTTTGAAACTTTTAAAAAAGCATTTATTTATTAATTTGTTTGTTTGTGTTTTTTTTGGGGGTTTTTTAAATTATTTTACACAATATACTTTCCAGTATCTAAATAATTGTTTTGTAAAGTAATGTTTTCTACCGAAAACGTAGCATTGAGGTGTATTTTCCGGAATTTGCCGAGTATCACCGGAATGTCATGCGATAACGTTACAAAAAGGCGTGTGATAAAAATCGAAGCATGTGATAAACTTTTCATATCAGCCCGCTAAGCACCAATTCGAAAAATATGGAATTTACGTTTAATTTAATGCTATTATCATACAGTAAGAATCATAAGTTATTTAGTCTAAGTATATGATAATAAAATGTATTTAAACCCAATTCAAGAGAGAATCAACGATACAGCCTTCCAAAAGCAAGAGACTGACATCAATCAAAATAAGAAAAAAAAACTTTTTCAATATACTTCACTATAAACCAAATAGAAGACTGCTGATCAATGCAAATCCAAATGTGATAGATCAACATTAAGTAGATTGAGGTTAAGTGCTCATACTTTATCTATTGAAAGAGGGTGATATCTAAATATACCAAAGCAGAGTAGGGTATGTCTTTGCTGCACAACTGTTACAATAGAGTCAAGATGAACTACACTTTCTTTTAAAATGTGTCTCCTATAGCTATGTGAGAGATAACCTAATTAAAAAAAAAAAATAACGTTATATTGAACAACAAATTACCTTCTTTATAACCTAACTTGCTTTATTTAATCAATTCTAAATAGTAATTCCCCCAAAATATCAAAAATTGTTGTCAACTATTTGAATGAATGCTCCAATGATTGCCTGTCTGATTGTTAAAATTTATTTACGTCCAGCGGCAAGTATTTAATAATGAAAAGGGTTTCAGTTTACCTCGCTTCAATCTTGCTACCAGAGCCATATGATTCAATATTATATTTAAAATGCTGATTATTTAAAAAATGACTTAATGTGCTATGTATCTAGTTAATACAAGTCTTGTTTTAAGATCATAATATGTTGCTGACTATGCTTTCTTAAATGAAATATCGGGCTGACCAAAATACATATCATTTACCTAGTATGTTTTAACTAACATAGATCTGTTAGGATCTGATCCTAGCTTCTAGTAAAAGCGCGGACAATGCAGGATATTTTATTTCTTAATTTTGCTGTGTGTAGAAGTATTATTTCAAACTTTTGTTGTTTCCATCACAAACGCTTGGGGCATGAACCAGCCTTTCCTTTTAATCCTTTATTGAAGAAAATACATATGTCAACTGAGTCTTCATTACTGTATGTGGTCTTGCTCTCATTCATACAACCTTATAATAACTGCAGCTATAACTAGCTGTCAGTCTACTCTTATCTCTTTCCTTTTCATTATTAAAGAAATCGTACAGGACCCTCGTTGGCATTCAAGGTCACCAAAAAAAATCGTTGATTAAAGAAAATTTATAAATAATCTTTAAAATTTAAAAACCACGAGGCAAACAGGATACTATATTTTTTTTATCACATATTTTGTACTGATATGTACGTTTTTGCATGGCCAATATTAGCCGGAAGTCAAGGCTGGTTATCAGCCCTCGGGGCCGATATCAATATCAGCCCTCGAAATCCATATCAAGCCCCCGAGTTTAACTTCCGATAACCTGTCAATCAAAGACTATTTGTAAACAAGTTGAACACAATTAAAAAAAATTAAGAAAGTTACGAATTTGTTGTTGTAGAAAAAAGTAGAAATCAACAGTGAAAATCACAAAAGTTCCCGTAAAATTTTGATGTCATAAATAATTTAGGCTTGAAAATATAAGACGCCACACTGGAATGAGTAGCGATATAGGATTCTTCCTAAGCATTTTTTAACATTCGAAATGTAACACTTTAAAGTCGTTTACTATTTGCATTTCTTAGAATTAATATATTTGTTGTAAATTATTTCTGAAACTTTTCACAAAACGTTGTTTACCTACTGTGATACGAACTTTTTTTTAACTCACAGCGATACATTTTTCATTCTTTGGTTAAATGTTTTTTTGATTTTTGATAAAATATCAAACATAATTTGGTGTAAGCTATTTATTTTCTCTTGCTTGAAAATATGTGATAAATAGATTATTACATGGCATTTTCCATATGGCCCTGGTATCAGCCCTAGACTCCCATATCAAGCCAGAGGGCTTGATATGGGTCGTGGGCTGAATATTATAAAATATTATTCAAAAATTGATATTTATTTTTCGATTATTTTTTTTTTAAATCCGTGACTTAAGATTTTGATTGAATTCTTGGATGCTTTATAATGATGTATTTAACTCTTATCCTTGGGGAGAGACAAAACTTACACATGCATTAAATTCACAGAACCTTACTTTCCATTGTAAGTGCAATACTTTAAGGTTGTACCAAGAAAGTGACGAGGAGACAGTAAACCAATACTTATAGATTATCGTTGGTCATCTCAACGAGATTGATTTTCTCGCTTGAGCTGGTACAGCGAAAGTGAGAAAAGCAACCGAGTTGAGATGACCAATGATAATCTGTTTATCGCTATTTTACCTATGACGACGTTGTTAATTTCATGTCAATTTCGTTAGCAACGCCACGTGGCCTCCTTAGTTTCTAGCGATATTTTTTCCATCTCAAGCGAGAAGCATGATATGAAAATTATCACAAAAAAAGATCAAAGGAAAAATGTACAAAATAGCGATAATTGCTAATTATCGCTATTTTGTGCATTTTTCTTTTGATCCTTTTTTGTGATAATTTTCTAATTATCGCTATTTTGTACATTTTTCCTTTGATCTTTTTTTGTGATAATTTTCATATCATGCTTCTCGCTTGAGATGGAAAAAATATCGCTAGAAACTAAGGAGGCCACGTGGCGTTGCTAACGAAATTGACATGAAATTAACAACGTCGTCATAGGTAAAATAGCGATAAACAGATTATCATTGGTCATCTCAACTCGGTTGCTTTTCTCACTTTCGCTGTACCAGCTCAAGCGAGAAAATCAATCTCGTTGAGATGACCAACGATAATCTATAATTATCTAATGGATATTTGGAAATACAGTTTGATGTGTTTTAAAGACAGAAGATATCACGAAGATATTTGCAAGGTTCAAAACAGCCTGATATGTCACTACTGACCTCATCAGTAATAACATTTTGTTTTTATGACTTAATTGAATTGAGGATGGATGTTTACTACAGAGTGATATAAAGTATTAGTTTCCATTATATTTTTTAGTACATTTTTATTTTAACATGAACTTGTCATGTACGAAATTAGTTAATTGATATAGGAAGGTGTGGTGTGAGTGCCAATGAGACAACTCTATAAACCATTATAGGTCAATGCAGGGCCTTCAACATGGAACCTTGGCACACACCGAACAAAAAGCTATTTATAGTCTGTAATGGGGTTTTTCCCAATGGCTTTTACCACAACAGTGACTTGATGATAATGCCACGTTAAAATGTTTATTTTTGTCACTTTGACAGAAACTGTGAATAAAAAAACAATCTTTTTTATGTCGTTTTAACCGGTATAAAAAACTGACAATGCTTGGTTTTTTTAAAGATACTTACATGGAATTGACATGAATGAGGTTATTACAACTTGAAGTAGTTGGCTGACATTATTCGGGGTAGGAAAGTAAAATCTTACTATCCCATTTTGGAGTGAAATCACGTTTTCGGCAGTCGATGGTAAATTAAATTATGTCTACACTAAAATGCACACGAAATGCTGATACATTTTATCGAGTCCATACTTTGTAAAATTTATTTTACACTTTTTATACGACCGCACACGTTTTTGCGGTCGTATATTGGTATCACGACGGGAGTCGTCGTCGTCGTCAGCGTCGTCCGAAGACAGATAGTTTCCGGATTATAATTTTAGTATAAGAAAATAGAAATCAATAAAGTTTTAACACCATGTTTATAACCACAAAAGGAAGGTTGGAATTGATTTTGGGGTTAATCATTCCATCGATTTATGAATTAGAGGCCCAAAGCGGACCAAAACATACATTTATCTATATCAGGACAATAAGAGTTTATAAAGTATTTCAATTACACGGAAATTTTACCACAATGTTCATACCATTAAGTAGAAGGTTGGGATTTACATTAAGGGTTATGGGACAAACAGTCTAGGAGGGTTTTTTTTTTAAGTTTCGGGACAATCAATTATGTTTAACTGTATGGATCTCTCTAACAATGTACCACAAGGTTCCATATAATACAGAGAAGGGTTGATGTCAGTTTGGGTTTAAATAATATCCCTGAACAATTTAGTTTACGGACAATAACTTGTGTACAAGTGTTTAAATTTAACTTGTGTTTAAATGTATAAAGCTATCTGAAATTATAATAAAAGTTTCCATACCACAAAGGGATGGTTATAGGGGTAAATGGATCAAATCATTAAGCAATTGAGGGCAAAACTGCGGGGACAAGGGTTTTTCTGGTAAAAGGACAATTTAGACAATTTAAAAGCAGTGTAAGGGAGGTAATCCAATCGATAGATTTGAAGAAAACTGTTATAATTATGTTTGATTACTCGATTACCTCCCTAACACTGCTTTAAAATTATGTTAAAGGAAGTAATAATGGTGTTGAGATGTGTAGCTGTCAATTTAATTTTAGAAGTAACTGTTAATTAATATTAATTTAACCATGACTGTAAGTTATTTATATATTTTAATACTTTATGATGTATTTAAATACTTGTTATTGCTGCCAACTTAATTCGAAATCTGAATTGAGATTACTTTTGGAAAAAAGGAATTTGGGAGGTGAAAAAAAAATGTATCAAGCTTGAATGTTGTGTCCATGATTTCCCAAACTGTTCAGAGTTCGACCTATGTGGTCGTATAAAGCTGTGCCATGCGGAGTACCTGTTTCTTTAGATTTCCCAGAATAAAGTATTACCAATATCGTTAATGGGACAGAAAAATAGTATGTTACTATCACAATTGTTTTAGATTGCAATGCAGTCATGTCCAAGGACGTCAATAGAACAATTAGTGTACTGTTTTGGGTTAAAACCCATTTTACAGTAAATTTTCTTTTATACAATGAACAGAGGAATTTATTATTTGATAAAGATAACACTTTTTGTACTAATTTTTAAGAACTAACTAAGGATAAGAAATATTTCTTGCTGTTCACAAATGAGCATTTGCCAACTCTCATGCGCTAGGAAATTACATTATTAAAGGTTTGGAAATAAGATCCATATGTAAACAAAATATATGAAATAATATTTTATCATTATATGATTTAATTTAATAGTTATATAAGACACATGTTGTGTTAGGCTCTGATCCTGTCCATAACGTTATACTATGGTATTAGTTTTTCTGTTTTCCTTTTTCCAATGATATTGTTATAATATTGTTGTAAAATTATGCCCTTTATGGGTTCTTGATTAGATTAATAAAATTTTATCTGATACTATTGATGTTGATGTAAATCATTATACCAGAACGTCGGGGATTTTGAAACTTTGACAAAATATTCTCTGCGTCAGCATTTCATTCTATGAGATATGTATTCTTTAATATTCATAGTCTGATCATTTCCATACCGAAAATGTTCAAAGTCGAAGAAAAAACTTTTTAATCTAGTAAATGAAGAATAAATGATTGATCATTGATAAGATACCCAATGGGAAATATTTTGTGCATATATAGAATTTGAACAAATTAGTATTGTGTCTTACTATATAGATCCATTAAAAATGAAAAGTTGTGCTTATCTTATTTGCAATGAAACAGCAACTTTAAGTTAATATTACCAAAAGACATCTATATGGGACAAAATTAAATCATATAAGTCAGGGGACTATATAAATAAGATACTTAACTGCTGCAGTGCAACTGCAATGTAGAACAGTAAGTAAGTTCTGATACTACAAGATGTGTGTCTGACTAGTTATACACATGGCAAACGAAGAGATTGTATAGACTGTAGAATAACAAACAAGATAAGATATTTTTATTCCAATCAAAGGGTCCATGAAGAGGAAAGTAATTAATTACAATGATTTTTATAATTGTTACAATAATGTTTACATAAATCATAAATATGAATTTAACTATTTCAATTTTTAGATGTTAATCCACAGCCAGATCAGAGCCATACACATAAAAAAGGCATAACAATATATATCTATTATTAACAGGCAAATATTCTCAACGTCTTAAATAAGACAATATCTATACTATACTAATAGTTTCGCAGTTCCAAACATTTATAAATATAAATAGCAATATTTTTCAATACCTCTAGGTTTTCTTGAATAAAAAGCCAATTAAATTTGACACTTGTGCTTAACTTTTCAAAATTTTTACACTACATGATTTCGTACTTCTTGTATAGATAATATTTTCTGTTTTTGGTAAAAGCCTTATATAAAAGTCACTTATTTACAGAAAAATCCTCTTGAAGGGCTGAATCTTGAATAAGTAAGTGTATTCTGCTTATCAATAGTCTTCTTTTTTAATTTCATTACAGGGCAGTTACTCAATATAAAACTTGTGTAGAACAAAGAAGGTCTCAATGTCCAAATTCACAAAGTGTTAGAAATGCAGAGATGATGATAAAACAATTTGAAACAGTGTGTGGCGGTAGGTACAACCAAAGACCATGATATATCTTATACGTATTTTATGCTGAATGCAAGGTTCCATTATATTTAGGTCTTCATCGATTGAAATAAATTTTACATATGCCATTTCGGTTCATTCATCCTATGCCAACATTTAACTTAGCGTTTAAGTGTACTCAAAACCACTTTTGTTACATTTAATAGTGATAATGTATATAATTGCATGGGTTGATAATTTAAATAAATTCCTTCAAATACCTTGACTTTGTTCTCATCTCAAGATGGTGGTAAGTATTGGTGCAATTTCATGAGATAGCTGTTTTAAAAAATTTGGTTAAATTTTATCTGCTTCTGCAGCTGTTGTTTGGATTAAAGAAAGCTTACATTTGCCCTCTGATTTAAGTCCCCTACCGACAAAGTCGAAATTAAGGGACTTCAGGTTTGAACTCTGCTCGTTTGTCTGATTGTCCGATCTGTCCATCCGACAGTCAGTCAGGTAAATCAGATTTTCCAGCCTTTTTTTCTTCATGCTTGTAGATATGTATTTGATGCCGAATGTATCCTTTTGGCACCCACAGTGTAGATGCCGAATGTATCCTTAAGGATACATACATTTCTATTTTTAGATGGGCACAGTGCAGACAGTTAAAATAATCTCGGTCTTTTTCTGAAATAAGTTCTATCAAAACTTTTGATTTTCCAACCCTGTATACCACCATTCCCCATTTGAAATTGAAAAATCGACTAAAAGAAATAATCCGCAATGCCTTTCAACATAAAAATGGCAGCATACGCTATAAATTTACTACTTTGGGATTTCATAAGGCATATTTCGTTGATAGTGACAAACAAAAAGATAAAACATTGCTACACAGAAGAACAAGTGGTCAGTATGCTGGAGTTTCTTATCGACAACATATTTGTTGAGTTTGGAGGTAGACTTTTCCAACAAATTGTCGGCATTCCTATGGGAACAAACTGCGCGCCTCTTCTTGTCGACCTCTTCTTTTTTTCATATGAATCGGAGTTCCTCCAGACACTTGTCAAAAACAAGAGGATCAAAGAAGCCAGATTATTTAATTTCACTTTCAGATATATTGATGATGTTCTTTCCCTAAACAATCCGAACTTTTCTGATTGGGTTCCATTAATATATCCCCCAGAACTAGAGATTAAAGAAACAACAGACACGACTTCCTGCGACTCATTTTTAGACGTATATCTCGAATTTGACCTACACAGTCATCTCAGTACCAGAATCTATGACAAACGAGACGATTTTAATTTTGAAATCATAAATTTCCCCCCACCTTAGTAGCAATATACCAACTTCACCTGCATATGGGATATATATTTCCAAACTTATTCGATATTTAAGAGCTTGCAGCTCCTACTCAGACTTTGTAAAACGTCATCAGTGTCTGAGTAGAAAGTTGATGAACCAGGGGTATGTCAAAGAATGTCTCGTCCTCTTTCTAAAAAAGTTCATCGGAAGATACCAAGACCTTGCTGATATATATTCCGTATCAACTTCACAAATAATACATGATGGTCTTGATGTATAGATTCTGCGTACTGATGTTTCTTAACGTGTTTTATAGTTCTTTCATTCGTCTTTGTTCTATTATATATATTACATGTACTTTTACTGTTGAATGGTTTTTAGTGATATCCGTTTGACGTGGCTCGGTACTTATACATCTCGTCAATGTGTTTGTATTGTCTTTCATTTTTGGTGGTGGGTTTTGTATATGCGACTTTTTGTATTTCTTTGGTTCTGATAACGTGACTCTGTACTTTAAAAGATCTCGTCAGTATGATATTGTTCTATTCTATGTCATTATGATATATTTCTATTAAACCTTTTCAACATCTCTCGACACCGACTAATGACACCTACAGTTTACAGGTAAAATGGATGGGTCGTCTCAAAGACAAAAATCATCATGATTATCATCACGTAACATATTGCATTGGCGGTTTTATACTGTTTTGACTATATAGTTTAAGAATATATATCAACCAAATAAATAAATAAATATATGTATGGTAGCCGGATGCGGCCATTTATTTCGCCTTTTCGCGTTTTCGTGAATTTTCCGTTCATTTTGCAAACGAGAAATTGGGAATTCGAGAAATCGAGAAATTGAGAAAATCGGGAAATCGGGAAATCGAGAAATCAAGAAAGCAAAAACGCCAAAACACGAAAGAGGAAACACGAAAACGCTAAAACGCGAAATGAATTCTCGATTTTGCGTTTTTGCTTTCTCTATTTCTCGATTTCCCGATTTCTCAATTTCTTGATTTCCCTTTCTCGATTTCTGGATATCCCCGAAAGGGGAAACGTCTACCATACATATGTCTCTGTCATATAATATTCTTATTTCGTATGTATTTGCACGACATTTCATGTTGAATTGATTAAACAAATATTCCAATCATTCAGAATCCTAACCCATTTTCTCTTCACTTTTGTGATGATGTGAGTCTTACGCCAAATATTTGCCGCATGCCAATAACGATTTAATTTGTTGGTGTAAAAGCTTTTATGATGTTTTTCAAAAATGAAAAAGAATACTGGTCCGTCCGTATCACACTTGTGAAGACGACCAACTTTGTGTTTTTCCACCGATCTTCACCACAGTCGATGTACATTTTGAATTTTTACATAATTACATATTGATTTTTTAGGTCGAAGGAAAAGATCAGGTTTTTTTATGCCCCACCTACGATAGTAGAGGGGCATTATGTTTTCTGGTCTGTGGCTCCGTTCGTTCGTTCGTCCGTCCGTTCGTTCGTTCGTTCGTTCGTCCTGCTTCAGGTTAAAGTTTTTGGTCAATGTAGTTTTTGATGAAATTGAAGTCCAATCAACTTGAAACTTAGTACACATGTTCCCTATAGTGTAATCTTTCTAATTGTAATGCCAAATAAGATATTTACCCAATTCCAAAGTCCATAAAACATGAAAAATGATAGTGCGAGTGGGGCATCCGTGCACTTTGGACACATTCTTGTTTATTATTATTATTATCAACGACGGTCTTCTCCGCTTCAAGATATCTTGTTCGAGGTAAAGTTTTTCCTTGATGAATTTTGAAAAAAAATATAATTGACCCCTCGTTTCAATGCTACAACATTTAAGCAGTGATTGGTGAATACAGAATTCAAGTGGAACACCAAATTGGTGAATTGAAATGATACAAAGTATTGAGTACATTATGGAGGCATCCAAGGCCAAAACTAACAGACATGTGCCGCCCTTGTAAACCAACATAATCATTGTTTAATTTTAAAATATCAACTACAATAGAACATGATTTGTTCTTTTCGTTTTCCAAATTCAACCGGGACAGCTAGAAGCTAAATGTCTAAAAGATGAAATGTGACTTAAAGTCTATCATTTTCTTTATAACAAATATAAAAAAAAAACATGTCATTTGGACTCTGTATGAAAGTTTTATCATTGTCAATGATTGAAAGCAATAAAATCAATAATGATCTCATTTATTTTTTTATTTTTGAGACGACCCTTCACATTTTACCTGTCGTAGTCGTTCTCAACTGTAGGTGTCGAGAGATGTTGAAAAGGTCTATTATGAATTACAAAATGAGTTCAACCACACACGTCAAAATCATTCAATCGCGTAGTGGAATTAACTATTTGTGGATTCTTATACACTACAGTCCAGGTGGACTTTGTCATTTCCACTCGCCCACGGTGGACAAACCAATGCCGTCCACTCTCTGTCCACGTCCGTTGTCCACCGTGGGCGTGGTGCCCACCCTATGCCATGGACTTCCGTGGGCGTATTGCCCACCCTATACCGAGGACAGCCGTGGGCGTGGTGTCCACCCTATACCGAGGACAGCCGTGGACATACAATGCCCACGCCGGTAAACGATGGGAAGAAGTATGCACAATTCTATATATAACTCTGATTTTCGGATACGTTTGATGCTTTTTAAGGGGTTTATTCCAATAAAATCTTTTTGTAAAGTAGTTTGCAATATTTCATGCACTTTTTATCTTTGTAAGAGACGTTTAAGGGTCATAACCTTTACCAGTTCACCGAATGAATCAACTTTGCCAACAGGTGATAATAAAATTGACAAGTTTGTGGAATGTGGAAGGTTACCGAAGTAGATTTCGCTTAACAACATATTTTTATTTTTTAATCATTAGAGAAAAAGATTCTCGCATAGTAGCTCATGGGTTTTCACTTGCCGATATCGGACTTTAAAATTGGAAATTAAACTGTCGCAGACATTTGTACCCACGTTACTTGCGTTTTTGGTTGATAACCGGACGTATTTCGTATAATAACGTGGAAATTATCAAGTGCAAAATAACATTCCTTATCGCTTATGCATATTAGTGAAAATATTTTTTAAGGAACAGTCTTGTAGATAAATGATGTGAAAATATTTTGTCGTTACAAATATATAATCAATATTATATCAAGGATACCAATAATTTGTGTTAACGTTGCAAAAGAATATCTCAAGAAGGTTTTCCAAAAATTGCGGGAAAATTTGAATGCCTACTCAAGGCCGTTAGTTTTCTCGTTTGAATTGTTTTACATTGTCTTATCGGGGCCTATTATAGCTGACTATGCGGTATGGGCTTTGCTCATTGTTGAAGGCCGTACGGTGACCTATAGTTGTTAATGTCTGTGTCATTTTGGTCTTTTGTGGATAGTTGTCTCATTGGCAATCATACCACATCTTCTTATTTATACTTACTCAAATCCAATCTATTAGAAAAACTAATTATTTCAAAAGAATGACCACTATGCACTTCCACTGCACTATCATTAGAATACTAGTAGAATAGAATGACATAAGAAGAAAAAAATTACATATAACTGTTATACATATATTTGTCGTATTATAAAGCCGTAGTTTACAGATTGTCACCTTATTGTAAGCAATCAGTAAAGAAACATGGTTAATGAGCACGTGTATAACATGTACAATAAGATTATAGTTTATTTAAATGACATATCGATGCGTATTGTGATCGATTGATTTTAACGAGAAAGGTCACGCTAAGATTACTAGCATACGGAAAATATGTCGGCGAATTGCATCCTTTTGAACAACTGGCCCCTGAAATCAAGCAATTTAAAAAGGAATCTTCTTCTAAATGTGGACAAGTTAAAGAATTTTCTTCAGAAAAAAGTATATGGCAGTACATAAGTCTTAGCATGAAAACTATACTTATAGTTATAACAAAACATATATATGCATCCTTTTTTATTTTAATTAGAGGTTTCATATGACTTTAATATAATATATAACAACAAACAAGAGTATACTGATTAACAATATAATAGTTGTTACGGTGAGGTTGAATTCCCGGTCATTTATTCATCATCCACACAGGAACTTGTCTCCGGAAAACATGTGTCTGTGAAGTGTACCTTAACCTCACTTTTGGGTATAGAGATGCGATTTTTTTTTCTGATACAAATGCTTGTCACCACCCAAAAGAATTTGTAGTCATCCGATGTTTTGTCAGTACATTGATTATTTCAAGATTGGTGAATGCTTGATTTCAACGTCTGTTTAAAGACAAAAATGGATATGAATAGTAAACGGCACTGGAGAAAAAAAAAATACTTTTATTTAAGCTCGAAGACAATTTTGCATAATTCTTTCAACATGAGGTTTCTAGCACACTGCACTTGAGATATGTTTCATTTTTATTCAATTGCAAACTTTTGATAAGAAGCTCGAAGATGTACTTTCCCTAATACAATGAATCGACATACATGTTACGTTCCCCGTAAGAGCCTTAATCATTTCCGGCCAATCTGAGCTCGTCTAGTCAGCAATCTATTGTAGAATGATGTCAATTCTTGGTTATAACAATTTTAAATTTAACATGAATGATTGATGTCAAGTTCGTTTTACTATTTAAAATTGTGCAATAATATTTTATCAAACGATTTTAAATCAATTTCACGGATTTTAAAATTTATTAGAATCGATCAGAGATTCGATCTAATTAGTGTATTCATATTGTTTAACATGTCGTTAATATCAAATGTGTTCTTTCTTTGTTTGATGAATACTTTATTGTATTTTTTCAAATGTTTTATTGGTGCTAATTTGTGATGTCAGGACAGTTCAACTATCTATGAGGTATTGAATTTGCTTCAACCCATCACTTAAGACTTTATGGTATCCACTCAAAAGGCAGATATTCATTTTTGAGGATCATGCAAAGAGAACTTTATTATCCTAATCGCTATCAGTATTTCTTTTATATACATGAACACCTGCTCCAATGTTTTTTGGTTTTTTCCCCGTCTTTTTAATGCTGAGATACCTCCTTAACAGTTAAAAAAAAACTAGATTTACGGCATGAATATAGTTTTAATCAAAAGGTTACACAAGATGCATATATACACATTATATATAATCTCGGTAAAATATCATATATGCATTTGAGAAAACCAAACAGAATAGAATTTGAATCTAATATGTACTGAGTCATTTCTTTTAATATAATTCCTCATAGTTGACAAATACTAGTATACAAGAAACCATAAGAAGAAACAATCCTGCTATTATATTAGTGTATATATATATATATATATATATATATATATATATATATATATATATATATAAAATTATACAAAATTTATAAGTTCAAAAGCCCTTATACATACGAATTATTCCAGAGACTTCAGTTCCAATGTTCTTATAATCTAATCTGAAATTTATTGGTTATTTTAAAGGAACAGATATAATTTTGTCAGAAGAAATATGATTCGTACCAATTTTAATAGTTAATAAAACTATCCTTTTACCAAATAATGAGAAATATGATTCGTACCAATTTTGATAGGTAATAAAAATATTCTTTTACCAAATAATGAGAAATTCCTAACCGGGAGCGTCTAAACACCACCTAGGCCATCTTGGTGCACTAAGCTCCTGAAACTGCACTAAGCCCATGGTGAGATGGTGTTATGAATAAAACAATCATACCATCGGATGTATTTTTTCCTCAAGATAATATATCTGAATTTTTTGTCAGTACATTTTGTTGTTTTGTCGTAATATGATTTTTTCTGTCATCAAAGGTTTTGTCCGACAGCACGTGCAAGTAATTAACAGGTAATAAAACCACTGATCCATGAAGAAATAAAGAAAGGTTATTATATAATAACGGTGTCTTCCTCAAATGCCAACATTTTATATGTTACCTATACCTAAGGAGGTTATATTAGAAGGAGAGTGAACACTCTGCATGATACAAAATTAGCATCCCCAGGATATCAGTTCGATCCGAGAAAAATGATAAAATTATAAAGAAACCGACATGTTTATCACCCACTTGACATGGCCCTCTGATGTACCGGGCTGTTACCGCTAGCAGTTCGGGCTATTGGATAAATCGCATATGTCACGTGATTGTTATCAGTGACTGGGTCATATAGTTCAGGTGAAATTTTGGTAGCAATGCAGTGTAGAGGTGTTTATGATATGATATCGTAATATAACTCCTTGCTATACCTTAAATACCATTTTTTTAATAAGAGAAAATGGCAGATATTGGGGTTAAAAAGAGAGAAAGAAAATTAAAACATTTTAAAATCTTTTAATAAAAAAAATTTGAAATGAATTTTTTTATTCTGACACATAAGAAATTCGAAATATTAAAGAAATTTAAGTGAAATATTTTAAACTTTAATTTAAGTGGGCTGTATGGTAGGGGTGCGTCTAAACACTGCTAAGGAGTCCTTAGTCCTTAGTGGACTAAGGACTTATATCATGTCACTAAGGACTAGATGGGGTGCTATTAAATGTAATTTCTTTTCATATTATGGTAGATATTGATATCTAATGCATAAATTTCAAATTTTATAGAAAAATAATCTTAGATAAACGAGATATTCAACATAATTTAGACACGTGCCTGTTTTTCTTTGATATGCTGAAAATCAATGAACCGTTTGACACGTGTCAACTGATTACACGGGAATCCTGCTATATCTATAGTGTTTAATCGACAAGATTGGTAAAGTTGGATACTAATAAATGAATTGTTGTTGAAATTTTATTCATGTTTTTTTTTCAGAATGATGAAGTATTTTCTCAAGTGTATTTTGTAATTATTTCATATAAATTATAAATTTGTCACCAGAGCAATATATCTAATGCCGGGTTTTTAAATTGATGTTCAAATTAATAAAAGACTAAAATATATAAAAAAAATGATAACAAAATAAAGTGTTCGAACAATAGAAAGGTATGGAGCTGAAACACTTTATTTTGTTTCTTGTGGTGCACTTTTCAAAATTTATTTTCATATATAAAGACTTTAAGCAATGTATTATTGGACAAAAAGAAATTAGATAATAAATCTTTACTACATGCAACCACACTGAGTTCATATATGAACTGGTTTGACAGAGATTATCTTATGCGACCATTTTCAATTTTTTTTAAATATGAAGAAAACGTTTGAGCAATATATTTTAGGGCACAAACGAACTCATTTGCTAAAAAAATATTGACTACATGTACATGTAACCAAACTGAACTTACATGAAAACGGACGTATTTGGACGGAGTTTATATCTTTTGCCTTTGCTATGGTTCATTTAAAATTTATTATCATATGAAAAACACGTTCGAGCAATATATTTCTGGACAAAAACGAGTTCGCTATGATAATAAATTTTTACTACATGCAACATAGACAAGACGATGTGGTATGATTGGACGGTTTCGATTGGACAACTCTTCCCTAGAGACACAATGACACAGAAATTAATAACCATAAGACCCCGTACGGTCTTCAACAATGAGTAAAGCACATAGTCATTATTTCATAAATCATTTCAAACAATATCTTGTTAAAGAGACAATTTGGTAAAAAAAAATCGGATTTCCTTATAACATACTTGTTCTTCTTTAAGAAAAATAGATATAAAGAAATTATATATGAAATTATTTCTGTCGGCTCTTTTCATTTTTTCACGTGATAGGTTTGGATATAAATATTCAGATTTTATTGTATTACAAAAACTAATATTTTCACATTACATGTATGTGCAATTAGCACTCACACCACATCTTCCTATATCTATGGTAAAGGCATATTTGTAAGGCATTCGTACGACGCATTCTCTTTTGTCAAAATTATATATTTAGCTCTGAATTAACACATAAGGGAAAATTTGCGTAAATAATGCTTAAAACTGTGGAACATTTTCAAAAACATTTGTCTCTTTTATATAGTTAAAAATGAAACAAAAACTCGATAAATGATTTTTTAAACTTTACTCTTAGAAAAAAAAAACAAATGTTGAACAATTACGAACACATGAGTACCGTATGAAGTCTTTTTAAACAGACCTTTTGTCTTGATATCTCTTACATAAACATTTTAACAAGCTGACCACACTCTAAACTGACCAAATTCATGCACCTATTGCAAATAACTTTGTCGGGAATGAAATAAAACAAAAGCAACATTATTTGTTCTTTTAATCATTTTAAATAAGAACAACACATCTACTTATAAATATTAAGCATTTTTTTGATACAACTGTTAATTATTTAAAATAAAAATATTATGATTGTTTAATCAGTTGTTTTGTTATTTGGAACGTGTCAATCGCTTCACGGATGTTCGGAATATCAAAGAAACACTGGCACGTGCCTAAATAATGTTGAATATTTCTTTTATTTATGATTATTTTTCTATAAAATTTGATTATGTAATTTATGCATTTAATATCAATCTCTATCTTAATATGGAAAAATTATACAAAAAAAAGACATATAACATCACTCCTTCTAGTCCTTAGTGGCATTGTATATGACTGTCCTGGGTGCACTAAGGTAATGCACCGACTAAGGCGTCCTTAATTAGCAGTTTTTAAACGTACCGTGTTTGGTGTGAGTCAAGGCTCCGTGTTGAAAACCGTACTTTGACCGATATTAAATGGTTTACTTTTATAATTGTGACTTCGATGGAGATTTGTCCCATTGGTTTTCATACCACATCATCGTATTTGTATAAAAAAGCTCGGAAATAAGAGATTTTTTAATTCCATATCATCATGATTAAGGCAGTGGCTATTTTGCCGACTCTGATTAAATATATTTAGTTCGGTAAAGTACAGGGAATTTGTTATTTTGCAGGTTCTTTGTAAACAGCTGACAACATTTGAAACACATATAATTGTTTAAAAACTGTTATCAGTCAAATTTACATTACATGTTATGCATGTTATGACAATATTTTCTCTAATTTTTTAAACTTTTGGAACAAAAAAAACAATGAATATACATAAAGATGACTAGACGATATGGATTTTCTCGTCGTTTAAGGCTGTCCTGCGACCTGTCATTGCTTAAATCTTTGTCATTTCAACTCTGGTATATAGTTACATTTCTATATATATCTTCATTCTCACAAGCCAAATTACAAAGGTATAATCTGATAATGTTAATAAGTCTTTAATTTCTGAATATATTTACACCAAAATTTAAATATATGCTCTTTATTCAAAACTTTATCATACTGAATGACCTTGGTGCTTATATGACTGTTCCAACATGGGCTTAGTGCAGTTTCAGGAGCTTAGTGCACCAAGGCGGCCTAGGTGGTGTTTAGACGTTTACCGTTTCTAACGTAGTACTTCATAATCTTTTTCTTTTTTTCTAATACGACTTGCCGTCCTGATTGCGCATGAGATTTTTGCCACAACACGTTAAGCAATCAACAAATTAAAGTTGTCTATTAAAAAAATACTCAATTATGATGAAATATAGAAACTGAGATTAAAATGATGATACATGTATAGTCATTATTCAGACTTTATTTATATTCCATCAAGGCTTTCTAACTGGGCCCGTATGCAAAATGGCTTGTGTACTCAAGTTAAGATTTGTTCCGAACGGACGGATTTTTCAACACTTTCAACGATGAATTACGTTACAAACGGAACCTTGCTTCAGTATAAGAATGTTTAGCAGTAGACAAAAGTGGACAACGCTATCAAAAGGGGGTTTTGATCCATAAGAAAGCCACATTTTGTTTCAAATTTGATCTGTAATTTCATTTACCGTTTTCAAAAGAAATAAATTGAATGGAAAATTTTACGACTTTGTGGAGATTTTTCAATTGGTTGTAAATATATAACATAATTGAAACAAAACTTTAAGTATTTTTTTATTTTTTTTGGCAACCTTATATGTTTAATATTTTTCAAATGAAACCGTCTGTATTTGTTTACCGAGTAAACTTGTACATGTATGTGTTTATTTGACTTTAATAAACTATTAAATCTATCACCATCGCTAATCACCGTGACACGACTCTTTAATAATTATTAAAGATCAAACGACTAATCAACACGCTAATTGGTAAAGAATAAAATCGTAGGTCGTGGATAAATAATCCCATGTAACGGCGCGTCCTGATAATTCTATCTAACTCTTTATTACTCTAAGCACAGACATTAAGCTTATCAGTGCAATAAATACAAATACATTTTTAATATGACAACATGGCATACTACATCAGAGAAGCGAATAAATATCAAGTATTGATCAATAACATTTTGGTCCTATGATTAAGTGCATTAATCAAGAGTTTACACAAATTACGCAAATGTTGTATTTTTAGTGCTGAGGAGTTGCACTACTTTGAACGACAATGGACGTCTATAATAATAAGGTTTCATAAAATGCCTCCTTAAGTCTCTGCAGCATTCACATTGTAAAACAAAATGGACTTCATCTTCAGTAATATTCAAAGTACAGAGAGTACACTTTCGATCTAACCTGAGACTACTATAACGTTGTTTTCACGTTACACTTTGTACGCGTATTTCCCTAAAACTCGCTTGATTCAGACTAAAACCGGGGATAAATTCGCCTCAGGGTCTTCTGGGGTACTTCAGGGTGTTAAAATACCCACATCTCATTCTGTATAAAAATGCTCAAATTCATAGATATTAAAGTTTTATTCCGCTAGATAAGCGATCACCATCGATTTTAAATTTAGAGTATCAATTCTCTGCGATCCGCAATTTTGTCTAATAAAAACGATATGTCTATAAACCACAAAGAAACAAAACTACAGTAACCGATGTAGTCGAATTGCGTGTCGATATCTTGTCAATCGTACGGTTGTTTTATCCGACTAACTAACTTGATACGAAAAATATTCTTACTTTTTTTAAATTACCATGGTCTGTTGTTTTTAAACTGTTGATATTGGAATTAGGTGAAAAGTCAAAGTTGAAATCATAAATAAGTGTTCCGTGAAAATTGTTTTCGAAAATCTAATTTGTTCATAATTCTTTAAAGTAATAAACAAATATATTTTGATCTTCCCTCATCTGATCACCAGCATGGCTAAAGGTATTACTTCCAAAGGTATTGTGAGGGGTGTGAGGTGACACGTCCAGGTATTCAAGCGATTTCCTGTCGGGCTTGCAAGTTCATGCATCGTTTCACTTCTGCAGGTATTGATCAGTGTACACGGCTGATAACTTATAACTCATACGCTTGTTTATAAATAACATTTCTGGTGTAAAGAATATCATAAACATATAAATAATACCCAAAAAATAAGATTTGATGAAATTAAAATCTATTTAAATATTTTTTCCAAGGGTGAATTTGGGAAAATGTAATATATAGTCATTGTCAATAGTGAAGGACAGATTGGAACAGACCAGAAATATTGATTTAAAAAAAAGTACGCACTTGCCGACGATTCGTTTATACGACTGGATAGAAAGTTACGGAACTATAGCGCAATTTAAAAATATATACATGTATACATTGAACATAAGAAAAAAACATATATTTTGAATAAATAGGGGTAAAAGTGTTGTAAATAGACTAGTCCACGTATGCCAACAGTATGTAATCATCGAAGAAGAAGAGAACCAATTTGATTTAAATACAGGTCGGTGTATAACTTTTGCTTTGGTTCATTGAAGCTGTGGACCTAGTAAAATCACAGATTTATATTTCAATAAGATTGTTCTCAAACAAAGGAAGTAATTCGTCATCACAATTGTTATATATGCCACTGGACGAACACTAATTATCCCCAGGGAATGTGAATATTTTGCTGGGAAACTTTTGAGTATCAAAGTTTCAAATTAATTTCGGGATTTATTTTCTTTCTCCGTTATTTGAAGGAATATAAATTTAAAACTTTGCAAATGTGTTTTTTATGTTAAGATGAACATAATTAGATGATAAGTAAAAAATCGCGGAATTTCCCTTTAACACTTAGATGAAATTTTCATTTGATAAAACCTTAAATAACTTCTCAAAAATATTGAATATATTTTAATAAAAACAAAGTGTTTAAGATCAAACAATAAATTATCCATCGAATGCATACAAACGCTCCCTAAAACATCTATGAAAGTTCCTGTTTTAATTATATAACAAATCAAATACGAGAATTTGAGTGCAAGCAGTGGACCGTGTATATTTGCGTGAAAAAAGAAGAAACTATTGTCGTTTTTGTAATAGAAATTCGGAGTTATAGATTAAGTTATTTCATTGATCAGAGCTCTGGTCATTGATATAAGAAAATATATTTAAAAAATCGTTACTAGTATTCTGCATGTTCATTAGTTTACTTTTGACGTTCGACTTTCTATGTAAACCAATGATAATATACCTGATAACTGGAAGACCGCCCACAGATTAGGTTTGACCAATCAGATTTGGAATTTCATCGAAGTAGTCTCTGTTTAAAGACAAATGAATTAAATAGAAATTCCCTTTACAGGGAATCGCCTTTTTGTATGATAAGGACCTTGGAGAAAGGAACGGATTTTATTTTTTAATTCACAAACCTAAATACACAAAAAGAAAAAGATATCTATATTTCTGTACTATTTTCCTTTCATTTATTTAGAGGTTAGCCATTTTTCTCCAAAAAGTATTTTCTAAATCATCATTTACAAGGTTAAGAGTTTCTTTTTGAAATACATGTAGAATTATTGCGATTTGTACTGTATGAATACTTTTGTTTAATTCATTATGTGTCGTTTGGTTGCCGTCTCATTGACGAATAAACCACATCTCCTTTATTTTCGTATGGCATATTCAAACACAAATTTTAATATAAATCTTTCTATTTGTATACATTATGCATAGAAATTTCAACCCGCTAGAAAGACAAGGAATGTCGTAAAAGTGCTAATTGACAAGTTGAGCGTTAACTCGAATAATTCAAGCCCTTTCCGTGTCCGATTTTCTCCCACACAAGGGTTAATGTAGCCTTCGTAGATCAGCGGAATATAACGACTGAATTATTCGGGTTAGTTGAGCGTATCAAATTTATTACATGTATATACGAACGTTCATTCAAGGTCAGACATGATTACACATGTGTAACTGTTACACTAGTTAGTTTAATTCTGTTTTGCTTAAAGAATAAACTATAAGATTCAAACCATACATTTGATTACGGATTTTATAATTACAAATGTACATATATAATTGAAACATTTAAAATTTATTTTGAGAATTTTTTGTCTGAATTGAGGGATTCTAGTTGAAATGGATTACAGAATTCACTTGAACAGGCACATACATGTACATATAATTAGCAATAGATAATTTTAATAAAGATGAAACTATTGATATAGAACATTAAACAGAAGGTAGAAACACACAAAGTAACGGTCTTCTTTTCTAAAATGTAAAGAATTCCAATACACGTATCATATTTGTATAGGATTTTGAAGCTTGTCGGTTCTCGTGTTTTTACAAACCGGACTTGAAAGAAATTATATATCTGAAATTAAGCTCTAGACCTGAAACGGCCTGTGTCATAATATTCTTATTGTAATCTAATCAAACTATGCTGACGTCCAAGATTTTACACGATAAATCTGTTTGGTTTTTAAGCCTATGCATACTCTGTCATTCACGTGTTCAAATAAACCACGATCTTGCTATGCAGATTTCTTTTGACATGACTTTAAATGGTTACGAAACTACATTTAATATGTATATAAATAAGTATACGAAATTTAGATATAAAAAAGAGACAAATCAGACATCAATCCATCAGATCCGAAATAAGGAGATGTGGCATTATTTTAAATAAACAACAGTTTAACAGAGTCATATTATACGGCCTTCAACAATGAAAATATAATTGTGTCAAACTGCATTTTAAAATATCCTGTGACTTTGAGTAAAAAAATAAATCACATCTTATTTTTTTAATATTTGTGCCTTGCTTTGCGCAGATTAGTTTCTTTATATGCATATACATGTACCTCCTCGAGATTGGTCACATACACGAAATTAACAAAATGATGCTGACATACTATAGTTAAACGAATCATGCTAGTGTCATGTCTTCTCACAAAAGAATAAAACCAAAAAATCAAAATCATCTAAATCATCTTTATTTAAATAGGTATATTTAACTTTCTGTAAACATTACAAGTGCCAAGGTTAACTACATGTATCTATTATTGTTGAGTATTCGTCTTGAATATGTATAATAAATTACGCATTGGAAAACAGTCTATCAGGAACAAAAAAAAATAATAGAAAACTAGTTGCGCAATTCAAACCCAAAAAATAACAGTCGTCAGCTTTTAATAAAATTACGTATAAATGACCATACATGTAACTTTGAAAAATAAAATAGGCTTATTTAAGAAAAATCAAAGAGAAAATAGAGCGGGTAAAGCTCGCCAATTAGATGATGAGGAACACTTAAACCTTCATCAGCAAACCAGCAGTAAAACTAGAAATATATGTTAAATGAAGTTGAAACTAAGCATCATAATTTTAATAAACTTGACTCTGAATCTAATTTGAAAACTGTTTTACAAAATGTAGTTCACAAAGAAGACATTTTGTCTAGTGGTGTGGCTGACTGCATAAAGCAATCCAGGGTGTTGCGAAAGTAAGGTCCATTTTGGTCAATTATCTAATATGTACTAATATATTATTGATATTAACTACTTGTTTAGAACTTTTCCCAACGTATTGTACACATGTTGTATATTTCTTGTGTACAAATCTATAAAGTTTGCATTTTAACCTGTTAGGGTTATTTTGATATAAAGTTGTAAATTAAACTTGTACCTGTATGAAATATTTGCTACTGGACGTTAAAAAGCTTCAGTCAATCAATGATACCAATATTAAGTGTTGCTTCAACTAAATTGAAGAGCGGTTAACTTATGCAATAGACAATCTAACCGAATTCTAACATCGCAATTCAAATCAC